>NC_037668.1:162144960-162304322 GCF_003255815.1 Theropithecus gelada
GGATGGAGGTGGGTGGTGGTGGTGGACGTGGGTGATGGGGATGGAGGTGGGTGGTGGGGATGGAGGTGGGTGGTGGTGGTGGAGGTGGGTGGTGGGGATGGATGTGGGTGGTGATGGTGGACGTGGGTGGTGGGGATGGAGGTGGGTGGTGGGGATGGAGGTGGGTGGTGGTGGTGGAGGTGGGTGGTGGGGATGGAGGTGGGTGGTGGTGGTGGACGTGGGTGGTGGAGGTGGAGGTGGGTGTTGGTGGGTGGAGGTGGGTGGTGGAGGTGATAGATAGTGGACCTAAGGCCTCAACTCACCCTGAAGGCCACAGGCTGTATCCCCGAGCTCCGGAGCCGATTTTGGCGGACATCCAGGATCTCAATGCCACTGGGCAGCACGGGCAGAGCTTCCAGCTGGTTCTCTGGGAGGATGAGGTCCTGGAGGGCATGTAGCAGGCGGAAGGCATCATTATCGATGGAGGAAATGAGGTTGCTGGAGAGGTCAATCCTCTTCAACTTTGCTGAGAGAGGTTGGGGGAGAACAAAGAGATGAACCAGAACACACTGTCTTTCCTTGCCCAGAATGGAGCTATCTCCACACCTTGCTCCATCCCTCTCAAGATGAGGGGATTGTAACCAGCTCTCCACCTGCACTAGCCCAAACCAGAGAAAATAACATAAACCAGGACTCCTTGGAAAAGCCCTCAGATGCCTCAGTGCCCCTCCCTGGAATCCTGTCCTGTGCGGTGGCCGCCCACCTTGGATCCTTTAGAAGAAGTCTCTTGAGAGCGAGAATCAACAGGCCCAGGAATCCCTGGATCCACCTCACCTCCACTTGTGAGTCTACACAGAAGGGCGCTGAGGCCCAGAAAGGCTCTGGGTAATTAGTGGTAGAATCGGGATCAGAGCCCAGGTCTCCTGTCTCAAGCAGGGCATAGGGCATAAAGAAGCAAAAAGCACACAAACAACCTTGTAAACAGCATCAGTGCCATGGAGAGTAGATTTAAGACAGTCCTGCCCAGAGGCCAGCTGATCACACAGCTGTCATTGCTGGGACATCCTGAAGATGTTGGCAGATCATACCTTCCCCTCCCAACTTCCCAGACCTTTTTGGAGAGCAAATAAAAATAGGTCCCTTCCACCATCTAAACACTTCAAGGAAGGGACTTCTAGAGACTTCAGGCTATTTCCCTTTGACAGCTGGATGGACTGAGAACCAACAGGAAAGAGTTAACCCAGTGTTGGTGACTGTTCTAGTGGCAGGGTGGCTTCCTATGCCTGCCTGCACTCATCTTTTCCCAGGGCATTACATACTCAGCCCTTCGAAGTCTTCGGCCCTGATACGGCTGATGCGGTTGAAGCGGGCATACAGGTAGGCAGTCCTCCGGGGAAGAGGAGGAATGTCCTCTAGGTCAATGTCATCGCAATACACAGAGGAACCAAGACACACGCAGACCAGGCAGGTGGGCAGACCTGGCCCAGGTGAAAGACAAAACAAAGGGAGATCTCTTCAGCCTCTGGGGCCAATGGCCCTTGCCCCAGGGAGTGTCTGAACCATGGCCATCTGTGCCTTTTTGATAGCCTATGGGTTGCTGCCCAGAACTGACAGGCACCATGTACTCAGTGCTGTTGGCTGCTCCCAGCCTGTCACTCTGTCCTCGACCCCAGAGAGGCACGTCCATCCTCAGTTATTACCCAGTCTAAACCCATTTATACTTTCAGCAGACCCTAGTTCTGTGTACATTTTCCTGGGCCTATGTGGGTATTTCTAGGACATCCCTTGGTCTCTTTTCCATAGGATTCTTCTCTGGTCCCAAAAAGTAAAGCCAGAATTAAGTGGGATGGCCAGTGATTGCTGGCTCTGCCATCTGCCTTGGGGAAGATAAATTAGATATGTTCTGTGTGGCTCCAAGAAGCACAATAGAACCAAGGTGGAGAGCACAATGCCCACTCAGCATCCACTTCCCCTTCTTATGGCATCAGCATGCCAATTTTTCTTTGGGAAGTAGCCCTCTCCTATTCTGTCCATAACCCTGTCTTTGTACCCAGGGGTCATGAGGTTAGGCCAGGTCACCCACCCCAAATAGTTGGGGAGACTTTATTGGATCATACAACTGAATAGCGCAGGTGGTTTCTGTCACCTGCTGTCACAAGGCACAGAAATTACTGAGAGACCAGTTTAGCTCAACTCAAGGAAGACCTCTGATGGCAGTGACACAGCCCCAAGATTAAGGAGCTCTTCTCTGCCAGCAGTGACCAGGAGGAGTGGATGGAGCAGAGGGGCCCCAGCATGTTTCTTATCCGGAGGCTGTGAATGGGTTCAGCTGAGGCCCTTTATGGCCTCTTTAAGCCTGAGACTGTAGCTCTGAGAGGTCATGGATTCCTGACTGAATGGTTTTCCTACCGATGCCCCAATACTCCCGGTTCACCCAAGGCAAACATCCCAAGAAGCGAACAGGGAAGCTGGGGGCAAGCAGGTCCAGAATGAACTTCAGCCTTCCTCTGCCCACTTCTGACTGCCAGCAGAGTGCCGAGGCCTCACTGCCAGGAATGCCAGCTCCAGCCTCCAGGAGGGCATCGGGAAAGGAAAGAGAGCTACTGAAGAGGGACTTTGAAGCTGAAAAGCAGTGTGACTGCTTCATTTGCTCCCACGCCAAGTGGCAGCCACCAAGTTAGTTATTCTTCTCTACAGGTTTTTAATTGTCTCTGATCTAATTACCACTCAACCTGCTTCCCCTGTCATGCTATTAATTAAGGCAGGGTGGCTTTGCTAGGGCATAAGGGAGTTCTTGCATTCTTTGCTTCTTACTTAACTTGTACATTCAGGCAAAAGTATTAGGGACAGCCAGTGCCTGTCTTTGATTTCTTTTTTCCTGTTCTTACTGTGGCTATTTTCCCTCCTCTCTCTGCTAGTAAGGGTAGCCCTGACCCTCCACGTCCCAACACTGACCACGTTCCACTTTGGTACCCCTGGTGCTGGGTCATAGCTGCTTGGCCTATGACCTAGGGATATTGTGACCATGTGACTGTGCACTTACCATGGTTGGGCTGGGAACTCAGTAGTGGCCCCGCTGTAGTAGGTCTGGTCATCGTGGGGTTTGATGAGGGTGTCCTTGGAGCTGTAGTGCTCTTGGCAGGACTGATCCTGGTTGCGGGAGCGAAGCTAGTCACCTTAACCTGGAGATGTAGCACAGAGTACACAGTAACCCAGCTTTTGCCTGAAAGGGACTTAACTTTGGACCCTGGGAACCTCATGATGGATTTCAAACTGGCAAAAAGTCACTGTGGAGAAGGAGGGGGAAGGGATAGCAGAAAGACTGTGCGAAAAGGGGACCTGAGAGAGCATCAGGTCCAGCATGTCCATTCTATGGATGAAGAAACTGAGGCCCGGAGAGGACAGGGATGAGAATTAAAGAGCCAGCAGGTGGTCAAGGCAGAGATGGAACCTGCTTTCCCAATTTCCCAGGTTGGCGCTCTTCCCCTGCTCCACACCGACCAGGCTCATGCAGCAATCGCGTGGGGGCTTCTGGGCTTGCACCCCACGCTGCTGCAGTGAAGGCCAAGAGGGCCTAGGAAAGAACTTCAGACTGGAGGACAGTTTCAGAAAAGAGACGGGGGATGTGGCACTTTTATTTCCTAGAGAATATGATGAGGACATTCGAACCCCTCCCCCAGTGAGACATGGCTTTGGGTCCTACTTGACGGCAGGGGGAGGGATATATGACTTCTGAAGAAGGAGGAGTCCCAGGTTTGTGTCCTCTTTCTTAGTATCATCTAAGTGACAAATCCCTATGGAGGGATAAGAATTTCCACCTCATAGAGAAAGAGGTGGAGGCTTGAGACACCCATACTAAGGGGCAGGTGGGAGGGCCCGGGCCTCTGACTCCCAGTGTAATGCAGGGAATGCAGTCGGTCTCCTGTGTCCCTCACCTCGGGGAGCTGGTCCCCATAGTCTGTGAGCTCCTCATAGTTGCTCAGGTCAATGACTTCACCATAGTTGTCTGGGTTCAGGACATCGTTCCCCAGAGGCAGAACTTCAAAGGAATCGCCTTCCCTAGGCATCTGCTCCTCTCTCCTCTTCCTCTCCTTCCTTGGGAGAGAAGCTGTCCCTGACTCCTGCAGCACCAAGGCCAGCAGACTCAGGAAAGCCAGGAGCCTCATGGGGAGTTGGATGGGAATGAGAATCCCTTCAGCGGCAGGTCCCTGGCAAGTGGGCAGGAGGAAGGGCAGCGATCTGAGGGGCAGGCTCTCCAGAGGGTTGTGGGAACGGCTGGAAGATTTACCCCACTTCCCACTCCCACACTTGCAGACTCAGTGCCTTCATCACATGCACAAACTCCCTACCAGCTGGGACTATGTCTTGGGGGGTATCTCCTAGCAGTCCCCGCCCACCACTACCCCACTTGAATGTTTTTACACTCTCACCCAAACACTGATACTCACTCACAGAGGCATGTGCAGACACATCTCAACACAGACACATTCACAAGAGTCCCCTTGTCTACAAACCAGGCAAACACTGGTGCATGCACACAGATGTCCTCTCTTAACCCCATGCTCAGAACATGACTGCTAGTCACTAAGCTCGATTCAGAGAATGCCAACATCAAAGAATCTTATGGGGTCTTTTTGTTTGTTTGTTTTTTTGAGGTGGAGTTTCGTTCTTGTTGCCCAGGCTGCAGTGCAGTGACTCTATCTTGGCTCACTGCAACCTCCGCCTTCCAGGTTTAAGTGAATCTCCTGCCTCAGCCTCCCGAGTAGCTGAGATCACAGGCACCCACCACGCCCGGCTAATTTTTGAATTTTTAGTAAAGAAGGGGTTTCACCATGTTGGTCAGGCTGGTCTCAGGTGATCCACCTGCCCTAGCCTCCCAAAGTGCTGGGATTACAGGCGTGAGCCACCACGCCCAGTTGAATCTTGTGGGTTTTTATAAAGATCATCTCTTCTTGCATTTGCTCAACAAACATTTATGGGTATCTATTGAGTTCCAGGCACAGGACTGGCCTCTGTGGGTACAGAATGAATAAGGCACAGCCCTTCCTAGGAGCATCTAGTCTCTTTAGGAGACACGGACTTACATTACATTACATTCTTTTTTACATTGTATGTTGGACTTACAATGCAACCTACAATGTAAAAAAGAATGTTAGTTTATGAAATATACGTGTAAATGCAGTTTTTTAGAAACAGATTATTACAGGTACAAGAGTTCTGGCTGGCTGCGGTGGCTCATGCCTGTAATCCCAGCATTTTGGAAGGCTGAGGTGGGTGGATCACCGGAGGTCAGGGGTTCAAGACCAGTCTGGTCAACATGGTGAAACCCCATCTCTACTACAAACACAAAAATTAGCCGGGTGTGGTGGTGGGCACCTGTAATCCCAGCAACTAGGGAGGCTGAGGCAGAAGAATTGCTTGAACTCGGGAGGCAGAGGTTGCAGTGAGCCAAGATGGTGCCACTGCACTCCAGCCTGGGCAACAGAGCAAGACTCCAGCTTAAAAAAAGAAGAAAAATAAAAAAGAGATATTTGTGTGTGATTGTGTGAGTGTGTATGCATCTGGAAATTTCCTTAGATACCTGTGTGCATTTGTGTGTGTGCACGGACGCCTGCGTATGTGTGTGATATGCATGTGAGTACACATGTTCATGTAATTCGTGTATGTATAGACGGGTCAGGAAATGCATGTGGTGTGGTATTGTATCCAGGCATAAGTGTATACCACAGTCATCCCCAGTATAGGCTTAACACAGCCCTCCCCAAAGCTAGCTGCACAAGTTTCTAGTAGGCTCTCCCCCTTTCTTTCTTTAAAATCTTTATTTTTAATTTTTAATTTTATTTTTATTTTCTATTTTTAAGACAAGGTGTCACTCTGTTGCCCAGGCTGGAGTGTTACAGCATGATCACAGCTCACTGCAGCCCTAACGTCCTGGGCTCAGGCAGTCCTCCTGCCTCAGCCTCCCGAGTAGCTGGGACTACAGGCATGTGTTACCATGTCCAGTTAACCTCCCCGCCTTTCTTAATTTCAGCTGGGCAAGGGGGCAAGCCCCCAGCAGTAGCAAGAGGTATTTCTTCACCTTACCTCCCATACCTCACCCCAAACGAATTACATAATCTTAAAAAAAATTTCTAAGACAGTTTAGTGCCCACTCAGAAGTCTTGTCCAACTTCTTTGGCCAGAGGCCTAAACTCTCTTCATTTTCCCTGCCCAATCCCCTGCCCCAGCCAAACACTTTGCCCTCATTTACATACCAATGGGCCAGAGGCCTCAAACCTTGAATCTTACCCCTTCAATGCTTCTGGATCCTGGATGGAGAGCCCTGCCTGCAGCTTCCAGAAAGGTGGGGACTCTGGTGGAGGCAGTCTGAACTGGGGCTTGGGTTAGACAGTGGTGCCCAGGGGAGGACAAGGAGTTGGCCAGGCCTGTGACCAATCAGACTTCTCATTCCTTCTGATGTCCAGCTGTTTCCCCTCCTCTTTCCTCAGGGGGTCCCCTGCCCCATTCCTGTGCTTGACGAAAGGGAATTCTCCCCCTGCCTTCCGCTTCGTCCCCCACCTCCAGCTCCTGCTCTGCCTCTCCTCTTACTCTGTCAGCTCCTTCTTTCTTTTCCTCACCCACCCTCCTGATAAGGCCACATCTTTGAGGAACAGGCAGTGCCATCCCCCGCAAGGAAGGGTCTCCATCCCTCATATTCTGAGTCCTCAGAGAAGGCTGGAGTGGGGGGATGTGGAGAGCTAGAACTTGTCTTTCCAGCTTCTTTCTCCAGCCAGAGAGTGATGAGGCTTCACTTCATAGCCAGAATCCAAAGATAAAACGAGGTGGAACTGAGGCACTTCACCCCCACCTAGAGTGCCAGCACGGAGACCATAATTGAACAAAATCACCAGAGGCAGGAGCTGCAGGCCTGGGTGGTTCAAAGAGAAGGTGCATGGGGGATGTGATAGGATTTGAATGCCAACTTCAAGTTCACAGATGATGATCATGAGGATACGGGAAATTCTCTAAATCTGCTAGGAAGAAACCAAATGGAAATTGGGAGATGGGCCCTAGAAAGGATCATAAACACCAGAAGACATTGTGTAGGGTCCTCGGGGGCCTGGGAAGTATCCTCTCCCCAACCCTCAGGGAGGTACAGTCGTCCCTCAGTAACCATGGGGGATTGGTTCTGCACATCCCGTGCATACCAAATCCACAAATGCTGAGGTCTTTTATATAAAATGGTGAATCTGCATATAACCTACGCACATCCTCCTGTGTACTTTAAATCATCTCTAGATTACCTATAGCACCAAACACAAGGCTTACATCTCACTCCATTCACATGGATTCCACACAGTACTGGCACACAGTAGATTCAAGTTTTCCTTTTCGGAACGTTGTGAATTTTTTTTTCTGAATATTTTCAATCTGCGGTTGGTTGAATCCATGGATGTGGAACCCACAGATACAGAGGGCCCACGGCATTTATCTGGAAGCACTCCCCTTTCCTTGGTGCCTCTAGCAGGCTGCCAAGCAAGTCCTTGCTGAAGGCAGCTGTGGGGTGGTTAAAGAGTCTTCCTCCAGCTTCTGCCAGCCTGTGCCCCGGCGTCCACCCAGGTTTCTCAGTGACTCTCTTGTTCCCTACTCCTTTCCACCATCCAGATACTGAATTCCAGCTGTGAGCCCCCGTAAAGATCTAGTCCAAATCCTTGTGGTATAGATGAGGAAAGTGAGGCCCAAAGAGGTGACATGACTTGCCCTAGGTCACACTGAGCCAGGGCCAATGCCTAGATTTTTTGACTGTGGGGTTAGAGAGTTTTCTTTAGTTCATATGACCCTCCCTATTTCCACCTTCTTCCCCAGGAATCCTGAGTCCATATGTTTCCAGGCCCTCAGAGCAGATGGCTTGGCAGAACTCATCTCTGCCCTGGCACACGAGGTGAAGAGGCAGATCTAATAGCCTGGCCCATGAGGGCAGCATTTGGCTTGCTGTGTTCCTGGGCACCAGCTGGTGTGAGAGGGGGCTTCCCTCGGCCCAAGAGCCTGGTCACCAGAGAAGAGCATGTTCCTGTACCCCTGGCAGCCCCCCACCTGGGGAGAGACACCATCAGAGGCTCTGCTGGGTGGAGGGAAAGATAGTCCTGGATCCTGGAGGGCACCCAGGAGGCAGATGGCACATTTGGCGGGCTGTATGCCTCCCTCTTCTCTCCACAGCCTGGGCTTTGCAGCCAGAGGCCCTCCGCCCCCACAGCCAGCCTAGGCGATTTCCCCCCTCCCACCCCACACATTTATTCCTGGGAGAAATGCAAATGCGAGTGTTCATTCACTCTCCCTGCCGCCTGGTCCCACCCTCCCTCCCTGCTTTCCCAGTGACACACACGGTCCTGCCATCCCTGCTTGGTTGCCCCAGCCCCACCATCGTTCCTTCCCAATACATACACACCTGCTCCCCCCACTCCCGGCAGGAGCCACATCCAGACACAGGCTCGCATCCTAGACCCTCTCCCAACTTCTCCTCTTGCTTTCCCAAGTTTGCAGGTCACACGCTCTTGTTCTCATGAATATAAGGGGCTGTCCATGGATGTATACATGCGACCTGGAGGGGAAACAGCTAACCCTGCAGACTGTTGTTCCAGGCAGCCCAGCTCCCTGAGAGCCTGGCAAAAGAAGCAGGAGGTGGGGGAGGCGTCCTAATCCTAATCTCTCATTAGGAGAGGCACACGGCGTATTGATGAATCAGAGGTGGCAGGTGGTATGGACAGAAGTCTGGCCAGCCAACCCTGTTGTTGCCCTTTTCATGGACAGGGAGAGAGAGGCAGGGAAGTTCAGGAACCCTCCTGTGTTTTGGAGGACCGGGGTATATCCCCTGCTGAGGGCTTGTAGCCACATAACTCCATGACCGGAACATGACCCTCTCTTCTTTTTCAGACACACAAGCCCCACAGGGTAGACTCCACACCTTCCTACCTTTGTACTCATGCTGTTTCCCATCCAGGTGGCATCTTTTTTTCTTTTGTCCCCCTGGCAAAACCTGATTTATCCCTTAAGAGCCAGCTCACATGGTAGGAGCCTGTCTGGTTTTCCTCAGGTAGAGGGAAAAGCCCTCTCCTCTCTGCTGTTCATATACAGCATTATTACAAACACTTAGGACAGAGGTATCCATTCACGGATTTCTTTCCCTTTACCAAGGTAGAGTTTCTCAGGGGTGTGCTGCTGTGTATATTACCCATCCTTGAATGCTTAGCTGGGGACCTGGCATGTGACCGATGTCCACTGAACATCCGTGAAGTGAGCCGAAGTAGATGTTTAGTAGCCAGGCAGGAGCAGTGAGGGCGTCACCTGGCAGTTCTCTTCTAAAGAAGATGGTGTAGGCTGGGAGGGTCAGGAACCCCACTTTTGCATCAACCTTCCCTTGGAAGAGAGGACACCCTGTTCTAACCCTTTTGTTGACTTCCGCATGGCATGTAGACCATTTCAGATGACTTGGCTCTATGTTCTCTCCCCTCGAGACAGCTCTTTTACTGTTTTGTATGCACACCACATCTCCCCAGTTAGTCTGTAAGCTTCGCTTGGGCAGGGAAGATGACCGTTTTGTGTCTTTCTGTGTCTGCCTCAGTACAGAGCTCCTGGGAGACCCTCAACAATTTAGTACGTGTGGGTTGAAAGGATCTGAGGCTTTGGGTTTCGAATGCAGTTGTTAGATTTCTGGTCTGACTTTAGGAATATATACAGATATTTGGTCTGTGTCTGGGCAGTCTTGTGGAATTGAGGATTAATTTTTCATGAAGGTTGTGAGTTTGGGAGAAATTCTTCAAGAAAAGGCTTTGGGGCTCGGCACAGTGGCTCACACCTGTAATCTCAGCACTTTGGGGAGGCCAAGGTGGGAGGATCACTTGAGGCCAGGAGTTCCAGACCAGCCTGCGCAACATAATGAGACCCTGCCTCTATTAAAAAATATGAAGAAAAGAAGAAAGAAAAGGCGTTAGGATAGCTTTCATAGGAATTTCTTAAGAATATAATCTTTTCTCCACTTATCTTGTTAGAGCAAGTAAGAGGCTTTGGGGCTTGCCATGGTGGCTCAACGGTAGGGGGTGGGTGGCAAGATGACTTTATTTATATTTTTATTTATTTATTTTGAGATGGAGTCTCATTTTGTCTCCTAGGCTGGAGTGCAGTGGTACAATCGCGGCTTACTGCAACTTCTGCCTCCTGGGTTCAAGCAATTCTCCTGCCTCAGCCTCCCAAGTAGCTGGGACTACAGGCATGCGCCACCACACTCGGCCAATTTTTGTATTTTGAGAAGAGAAGGGGTTTCACCACGTTGGCCAGCCTGGTCTTGAACTCCTGACCTCAGGCAATCTGCCCACTTTGGCCTCCCAAAGTGCTGGGATTACAGGCATGAGCCACCGTGCCCAGCCGGCAAGATGACTTTAAAGTGTTATTCTTGACCTTTTCACACCGTCGAGTTCAAGCAGGGTGTTTTTCATATTACTTTATTTCCTCTACTGTGAAGCGTGTTGAAATGTGGAAGTTATTTCACAAAGTTAACACGGTCTTCAAGAGAGAAGAGATATACGTGCAGAATACACATGTACACCTACATACACACCTGTATATGTCGATGACAACAGCATGGAGGGAATGAACTTGTACATGGAGAAGGGGGCTTTTTTAAACTCAAAAGAAACCAGCCCATTGTGTGTGTGTTTGGGGGAGGGGAGCCTGTAAAGCCAATTTACTTTGAATCCCCTTTGGCTTACAGCTGCAGAGAGCAATGGAAAGCAGACATATTCTAGATTGGGCAGTGGGATGATGGTGATTGCGTTGCTGCTAAATGAGTCTGGGTTTGCAGGATCAAGGGAATGACCTCTCCCCTGAGGGCCTCATCAAAGGGGCTGAGGTTGCAAGCTGTGGATAAGATGCAGAAGGGGCTCTTATCCAGGCCGAAGCACCAAGTTGCTTTCGGCCATAACCCACCATAAGGCATCGACTTTAAGCTGGAGAAACCAGCTGCAGCTAGAAAAGAATGCGGCGATTGTAGTGGAGCACGAGGGAAGGAGGCTATGATGAAATGGGCCCTATTTTCCATAATTAGCAAAAGAGAAAGGTGAGAAGGAGCATAATGGGAATTTCTTGAAGTCAGGGACCCAGCTTAATCCAATTTCTTAAAAACCTCTGGAACATTTTTCATCCTAACTTGGGAGTGGGCACTATGTCTTACTCATTTCTAGAACATCCATCCCCTGTGCCTCCCACCAACATACACACGTAGGGGGCTGAGAAGGGGCAGCATCCCTTGGAGGAAGTTGGGGGGAAGGTGAAGTCGAGGCAGCCCTGTCTGGACCGGGTTCCACTTGGAGACCTGCCAAGCCGCTCACCTGGGCCAGGCATGGAGGGTGGGGAAGCCTCTAGGGGACGGACAGTCCATACAGAAAATAAATTACTCAAGGGAAGGGACAAATACTTAGGACTTGTCCTGTATTCGAGTATGACTTAAGGTGTGGAGCCCCAGACTCGGAACATGAGCGCCGGAGGGACCTCAGAGGAGCATCTTTGTTTTTTTTTTTTTTTTTTTTTCCTTTTTTGAGACGGAGTCTCACTCTGTCGCCCAAGCTGGAGTGCAGTGGCACAATTCCGGCTCACTGCAACCTCCGCCCCCCGGACTCAAGCGATTCTTCCGCCTCAGCCTCCCAGTAGCTGGGATTACAGGTACGCGCCACTACACCTGGCTAATTTTTTTTGTATTTTAGTAGAGACGGGCGGGGGGTGGGGGGGGGGGTGTTCACCATGTTGCCCAGGGTAGTTTCGAACTCCTGAGCTCAGGCAATAATCCGCCCGCCTCGGCCTCCCAAAGTGCTGGGATTACAGGCGTGAGCCACCGCGTCAGGCCAGGAGCATCTTATCCACCTCCTCGGTTTACAGATGAGGGAGCTGAGAAGGAACTCGTAAAGGGCATACAACAAACGGGAACCGACTGTGTCCTCACCTGAGCTCACTCACGATGGGAATGAGCCCAGCCTGGGGACGTTTGTGCCCGTTAGACCTTAGAGGGGAGCGACACCATGCATACGGTCCATGGTTATTCCATGTTGGCACCCCACGGGCCTCCTCCACCGAGGAAAATCATCCCAGGAAGAGGGCCAGGCGGAAGACTGGGGCCAGCTGTTACCCCCACCAGCCACTAGGTGGCACCCACGCGTCTGTCTCCGGGGAGGAGGCGCATTTTCAAACGTGGAGGGGCTTCTGGGAACTGTCCAGGTGCTCCGCCCCTTCCTCCCTGTTTCTCAGGAGCCGCCTCCCGGGGGTGGAAAAGGCTGGGCCGCGCACACTGATGGAGAACAGATGGCGGGGGCGGGGCTGCTGCCTCTTCCCTCCCCCGCCCTCACACAAACACTGAACGCTGCTCCCTAAACCCGAGGTTGGGCAAGGGGGCCGCAGGACCCATTGACGCCACGCGGGTCCATCCGGGCTTGAACCCCTCCCCTCTCCCATGGCTGCTTCCTAGTTCCTTGGGCCATTCTTCTCCTTGGCTGTTCCCCCTGAGGCCCAGCCAGGAGAGCGTGTGCTATGTTCACTCTGGAACAGGAGGGGCCCCCCTGCGCATCCTGTGACCGGCTGGCCAGATGCAGGCCCCTGCGGGAGCCCTGACCCTGCACCCCACCTCTGTCATTCCCTCGCTCCTCCTTCCCGGAGACCCGGGCCAGCAGGGCCGGGGCGATGTCTGGTGGGGGGGAACCGCGCGGCCGAGCAGCAGCTTTGCCAGAAGGGATCCTTGGCCCAGGAGAACTGGGTTTCTCGGCCTCTTTGAGCCAGAGCTGCCCAAGATGGAGGAGTCTCCAGGGGAACTTTCTGAACCTTACCTCCCGGCTGCTTGCTCGGCCAGAACTAAGATCAGATGTCAGTCCACGGCCCAGATGTACCCAGGAGTGGCGGGTGGGGGAGGAGAGAGAAGGGGACACCAAGTCTTTAGACACATCTGTGTTTCTGGAACAAAGGGAAACCACAGAAGGCCAGGAGTTTGGGTGTGCACTGGGTGTCTTTCAACTGGGTGGGACCAAACCGAGCCCTTGGAAGTCTCGCTCCTGAGGCTGCAGAAGAATAGATGGTTTTTCCCTGCCTCGAGGGTGGGATAAGGGAGGCAAAGCTGGGAGCAAGAAAGGGAGAGAGAGAAAATGAATGGCGGGCACAGGCGCCTGGGCCCCAGCCTTCAAGTGCGGTCAGAGCAGATCCGGTGGCGGAGTAGGGTCTAGATGACCACGGACTGCAGGAGGCGGAAGCACATCATGAGGTCCAGCGGGATGGGCGGCTTCAGGTAGTTCCCATCCAGCCGCAGGTATCGCAGGTGTGGAACGTTCTCCAGGTCTGAGGAGAAGTCATGGAACGCCACTAGGTTGTTGGGGCAAATCTGGGTTCCGTTGATTTCTACGGAAAAAGAAGACGAGAAATCAGCAGGGAGTGGAGGCTGGCGGCCAAGATGAGGAAGCGGAAGGGGGAGGACACCCGAGAGCAAGGACTGTAGACTTCTCTCTGAAACTGGCTAGCTTTGGGAATGTGTGATCATAGATGAGCTGCCTTGACCTCCAGACTCAGTTTACTCATTTGTAAATTGAATTAAGTTGGAATTGATCAACAACTGTTATTACAAGTTCACTCTAGAGAATTGGAAGTAAATTTTGAACTGGGCCTTCAAGAATAGGTAGGATTACAACAGGTGGAGACCTGGGGGATGGTGTTCTGATAGAGGAATCTTTGAATGAAGTTGTAGAGGCCAAAATTCTGCTTGTGGGCGAATCTGGGAATAGTAATAGTGCAATGTGGTGTACTGAGGAGAGTAGTTAGGCTTTCAAACAGTCTTTCACTAAGAGGCTTTTGGTCTCTGGTCTGAGGAACGGCAGTGAACGGGACTGTCTTTATGAGAGCAATATTATCAATAGGATACTTGAACCATGGTATCCTGGAGTGTTAAATCTGGAAGGGTCCTTAGGGATCCCTATGTTCAGGTTTATGCTGTACAAAGATGAATCTGGCTACAGTGTGGAGAAGCTATGGAGTAAGGTGAGATCTGAAGCCAGCAGATGGATGTGAAAATTACTCTGCAGGTTTTCCTTTGAATTGGATGTGAGACATGAGGATGGGCAAAAGATGGTAACTGAAATAGGGATGACAGGAAGAGGAAAGAAGGTCTGGGGAGGGCTCTGGAGCCCCAGGGACATGATGAACCTACTGATTCTGAAGGGTCTGTGGCCTGAGATTCCATTTCCTCCATCACATCTTGTTAGATGCCGGTGGCACCAGGCATGCCAGCATTTAAATGAACTGTTTTATTCTCCCTAAGCCTTGCCTCACTTATTTATGGAGGAGGAGGAGGAGGAGGAGGAAGAGTAGGCATCATCTTCATTGTAATTGTTTTCCTCTTCCTTTTCCTGCTCTTTCTCCTTCACCATTGGAGTAGCAGAAGGGCCCTGACACAGGGGTTTTCTCTTATGAGCTTGGGGCTGGCTGTTGCCTAGCCACACTGATGCTGAGTTCTTCAATCTGTGAAATGGTAAGAGTGGTGCCTGCCCTGTAATCAGGGGAGAGAATGTTGGCAAAGGCATTTTGCAAGCTGTTTGAGGACAGTACCAGTGGCAGCATTACGGTCATTGTGAAGAACGTAATTGTCACACTGACCTAGGCCCCCACTTAGCCCATTCTGTCTGTGAAAGACACAGGAGACAGGCTGGATGGGGTGGGCCCATGTGGGTGAGGTGTGAGTTCTCTCACTTCAACCTTAGAAGGCTGGGATATCTTCTAGCAACCTGTTCTTCCATAATCTGGTAGAGACCTATCAGCCATTTATTAATCAAGGTATCCTTTCTGTCTGTATTTTGGCCTCATAGCTTCTTGGGGGTAATGTGTTTTATTTTAGTGTACTGTCTCCAGGGTAAAATTAGACAGTCTTCCCCTTTTCCCTTTTTTTATTTTTTTTTTTTGTAAGATTAAAAAAATCCTCCCCTACTTCTTGAAATTATCCCAAATGAGCAAACAGATCTATTCGCCCATTGTTGGTGTCGGTAGAGACACCAACAATCTCCCTCTCATTCTTTGGCTTGGAACCTAAGGATCCCCAAATATCATTCTAAGGGTCCTTCTCTTCTCCCTGAATCCCTCTCTTTCCTTCTGCTGCTGCATCCCTTGTGTGAATGTAGGCTGATTTTGTTCAAGGACCAGAAAATATTATTTCACTTCTAAAACTTTCTGCTGATGCTCTGCTCAGAGTTGAAATTTTTGATTGAAGCAAAACTGCAACTTCCAACCTCCTCTCCTGGGCTGCAACTGATACTCCAAGTTCAGGACCCTGTAAATGTCAGTCAGGCAAACTCTCCCTTAAGTCCACCTAAACATTGCACCCTTCCGGATAGATTCAGAAAGCACCAGCATACAGACCTTCTTTTCCTGACTGCCACATTTTTACCAGTTGTGTACCCTGAATAAAAACCCAGGCTCAGGGTTGGGAAGAAGCATCCTCCCACAGGGGCAGGTTTCTACAGAGGGCCGGCCCAGGACATTTCAGGATAGGTATTTAAATGTCTCTGTTCTGTCTTTAGTATTATGTCCGGGAGTATATTCCATGTCTACCCTACCTATAGATCCAGTTGCCAAGGAACTGGGGCTGAGGAAGGATGGAGGAAGAAAACCTATGTCCCTCCAGGTATGGTATTCTGGGCACTTTCTCCGTATTAAACTATTACGTCTTCATATCACCTTCGTGAAAGAAGGTATTATTACCATTCTCATTTTACAGATGAGGAAACTTCCCAGAGAGGTCAAATATCTTTTCAAGGTCGCCCAGATAGCAAGTGGCAAGGCCATAAATTGAAGTCCAGTGCCAAAGTGGATGCTTTTTATACCACCCCACCCTGAGACTCCCTAGAGAGGGTGGAGGCGCTACACAAGCCAACATCCTTGCCTTCGGCCCCACCCTGGCCCACCCCACTCACTCTCGATACTGTTGTTGTTGAGGTACAGGTGTTCCAGCCTGTTGTTGATGGCGGGCACACTGCTGATCCTGTTGTGCGACAGGTGGAGCACGAGCAGGTTGGAGATGTTAAAGGAGTTCTTGGGGAGTCCCCTGTCTGTCAGCTTGTTGTAGTTAAGCCGAATGAAGGCAAGATTGGGAAAGCTCTTGAAATATCCGTTAGGGATGGTCTCAATCTTGTTGCTGTCCAGGTAGAGCTGGTGAATGGCGGTAGGGACCCTGGGCGGCATCTTTCTCAGGATATTGTGGGCCAAGTTGAGCTGCATGAGGTTCTTGAGGCCCTGAAAAGTGTCGGGCTTGAAGACGCCGTCGCTCAGCCTGTTGTGCTGGAGATCCAGGAGCAGCAGGTTCTCCAGCTTGCTGAAGACGCCAGGTGGGATTCTGGAGATGTGGTTCTGGCTCAGCCTCAACTGCTCCAGGTTCCGGGGCAGGGCCGAGGGGACCTCTTCCAACTGGTTCTTCTCCATGTAGAGGAACACCAGGCCAGGCAATTTCTCCAGCACCCTCTGGTCTATCTTGCGGATTCGGTTGTTGTCCAGGTTAATCCATCGCAGGCCTGTGGCATTCTGGAAGGACTCCAGCGGGAGCTCAGTGATGAAGTTGTTCTGGAGATAGAGGTAATGGATGCGGGGCGGGATGACAGGGACCTTTCGCAGGTTGCGGCTATCACAGTAGAGGGCAGATGGGAAATCAGGGGGGCAGTAGCATTCGCGGGGACAGTCAGGGAAGACAGATGGAGGGCCTGGAGGGAGGGGAGGAGGCAGGTCTGTTGGCTCTGCTGGTTCATGAGGCTGAGGAAAGCTGGGTGTGGGCCTGGGCCTGGGCCTGGGTCTGCGCCCGGGCCCAGTCCCGGGTCTTGGTCGTCTTGTTGACTGGCCTTGGGCCACCGAGGCCAAGATGAGAAGTGGGAGGAGCCAGCAGAGGGGTGACCTCATGATCTAGGTGATGCACCTGCAGGGAGAAGACACAGGAGGTCATTAGCCTTGGGCCCTCAGTAACTAGATGTCATGTTTTTGAAGCCAGAATTGGGCAGAACTAGAGCTCCAGGGAAGATGGGCAGAGCTTGGGGAGCTGTAGAAGCATCTCCTTGTTTGCCTGTACCCAGCAGGTGAGGGAGTAACAAGGGTTTGAGGCTCTGGATTCCTTGGCCATTGGCTTAGCCACTTGATGTGTTGAGCCTGCTTTGAAGAGGGCAGGGGGCATGCTGGTAGAAAGCACACTGGGGGCCGGGCGCGGTGGCTCACGCCTGTAATCCCAGCACTTTGGGAGGCCGAGGTGGGCAGATCACGAGTTCAGGAGATCGAGACCATCCTGGCTAACATGGTAAAACCCCATCTCTACTAAAAATACAAAAAATTAGCTGGGTGTGGTGGAGGGCTCCTGTAGTCCCAGCTACCCTGGAGGCTGAGGCAGGAGAATGGCGTGAACACGGGAGGAGGAGCTTGCAATGAGCTGAGATCACGCCGCTGCCCTCCAGCCTGGGCGACAGAGTGAGACTCTGTCTCAAAAAAAAAGAAAAAAAAAAAAAAGCACATTGGGCCCAGGCTGGGGCTTGGGTGGTGGTATACACACCTGTAATCCCAGCACTTTGGGAGAGAGACCAAGGCAGGTGGATCACTTGAGGTCAGGAGTTCAAGATCAGCCTGACCAACATGGAGAAACCCCGTCTCTACTAAATACAAAAAATTAGCAGGGTGTGGTGGTGGACACCTGTAATCCCAGCTACTTGGGAGGCTGAGGCAGGAGAATCTCTTGAACCCGGGAGGAGGTTGCGGTGAGCCGAGATTGCACCAATGCACTCCAGCCTGGGCAACAAGAGCAAAACTCTGTCAAAAAAAAGAAAGAAAGAAAGAAAGGACACTGGACTTGGAGTCAGGAGTCCTGGGGCTTGTCAGAGAAGATCCTTAACCACTCTGGCCCTCAGTCCTCCCATTCACAGGCTGAGAAAATCATCAGTGTCTTCATGAGAGGGATGTTAGGATGTATGAACCATAGTCCATAGTTAGGACTATGAACCATAGTCCTGGTTAAATCCAGAAAAGTCCTTAAAGATCCCACAACATAGTGGTTTTCCAACTCTGCCTTCGTTTCTGTGGAGCACCCCTGTGGGGAGGAGACTGAGGAGATAGATGGGCCTGGGGTACCCTCAACCCACCCCTGTGTCAACCTCAGCAGCTCTCTTTTTAAAAAACCTATTATATATAATGAGGTTTACCCAAAGCATTCATTTGGTGTGGGGGGGAGGGGGACATGTTTCTTTGCTAAAAATGGCTTGAAATCCACCAATCAACTCAGCCTGTTGTGCTGGAGATCCAGGAGCAGTAGGTTCTCCAGCTTGCTGAAGACGCCAGGCAGGATTCTGGAGATGTGGTTCTGGCTCAGCCTCAACTGCTCCATCCACCAATCAACTCCAGACCCCACCGTTTACAAAACTGAGGACTAGAGGGAAGAAGTGGCTTGCCACGGCCAGGATGCTATTTAACAGCAGACCCAAGAACCTAGGCCTTCGACAAGAACCAAGGCCTCCTCCCTTCCAGAGGAGAGCTAGTGGGATCTTGGGAAGGGAGGGAAGTGCTGCCGACACCTTTGCATCCACCCTGGCTCACAGATGCTCTGGGCCTCCTCACCCCTCTCCCCACTCCCTGCACTTGGCTCAGAGAACACTCGTCTTTGCCATTGGGAAATATGCCAAGAATGTCTCCCCAGATGTGGAGGCTCCCAGGAAAGTAAACAGGGAAGGGATTGAAAGATGTGGAGAAAACACTTTCCTTTCTTTTGATCAGATATTGCTTCTCCCATATCCTTTGGAGTTGGTGGTATTGAGGTGGGATATCAAGAAGAACCTCCCACTAGCCTCAGTGACATTGAAATATGGAGCTGAAGGATGTTTTGGTGTTGCCCTCCTTCCCATTGGCCCCAATGACCCTCCAGATAAGGCCATGTGGTTTGAGTTGAACTGAAACTGGGGAAATAACAACAGACTCATGGCTGCAGACAGAAATAGGCAGCTCCCACGGGCATCCCCCTGGCCTAGGCTAGGAAGGGTCCCTGGAGGGGATGCCCTATACCTTCCCCTCTCCAAGGCTATCATTCCTATGACACCCCCAGCCAGGATCCCCATTCTCACATTGCTTCAACTGGCCCTCCTTGCCTCTTCCTCAGAATTGGGGTGCCCCTTCCATTGCTTCGAGGTCTGGACACACGGGGGATGCAAGCTTCTCTGAGATAGGGTGGGCTAGAGTATGTCTCCAGCTTGCGTCTGGACCCTGTGATCACTGTGCTGATTCAGACACTCTGCCTCTCCTGCCTTCCCTCTGAACCCATGTCAGTTTAGACTCTTTTCTTGCTTGACCCAGTGCCTGGCTTCTTGCTGGCTTTGATCAAAGGAAGACAACAGAAGCCACTCACAGCTGCTAAATTCTAGGACAGATGCTCAGAAGCTGAATGTGACAAGAAACTGGAAAGAGAAGAGCTTAGCCATGGATGGGTGGAGGGTGTCTCACCACAGGTTATGCGCATGGACACACACACACACACACCCTTGACCCCCCAGTCTGCACACTCTCACACACACACCTGTCCAGGTCCCATCACATAAGCAAACTCACTCACTTATCCTCTGTGTGCGTATGTGAGCCCTTATGCAGTTCACTGAGTATCGGAAGGAAAAAAGGAAGGCAGGAGGGAAGGAGGGCAGAGACTGTCCTTCAGCCTCTGTTGCTTCTCCACCTCCCTCTAAGGTGGTCTCTTCCAAGGCAGGCCTCTCCATGGGGGTCTGGAAGGCCATTTTCCCTGGACTCCTATCACAAAGGATCTTGCAGTTAAGTTTTTGGCTTAATCTGTTAAGGATGTAACATTCTCAGAGATACATTGCAAGGATTAAAAAGAGAAGGCATTAATTGCAAAACTTTAAGCTTGAGTCTTGTTGGCTGAACCCTACTTCACTTGTAATTGGTGAACTATGAATTAACATTGTGTAAGTTCTGTTATTTTCTGGAAAACAGAACAGTCATCTTGCATATAAATTAAGGGGGTGGTTAAAGCATTAGTATTCTAAAACAAACATTTCTAAAAGCCTCAATTTTTGTGCCCTGATTAAAAAAAATTATTTTCTAATCTCTCAGAAGCCTAGAAATGAGCAAGAAATCTTTCATACTATGAGAAACCCTGTCCCAAGGAGGCTCCCAGCACTGGCGGGGGTTTTCCTTTATCCCTTCATTGCCTTTGTCACTGAAAGCATATGCCAGGGACTGGGCAAAAATTTGCCCAGGGCTTCCAGCAAAAGCAGTGAGGCATCGTGGCTGTGACCTGTGCGGGGGGGGGGGGGGAGCGGGGGGTTTCCTTGGCTCAGTGCCAGGGCAGCCCTGGTCTTCATCATCAGGGGTGAGAGTAACAGGCAGGTCACTCATAGCTCCACCCAGCAGGCTAACCACGCATGCCTTCTCATCCACAGTAAACGCAGGCCTTCCTCATCCCCGTGTGCAGCACCAGACCCTTTGGGCACTTATCTTTTCACTAGTCCTCTGACCTGTTTACATTCCAAACCTCTGGGCCTACCCAAGCTGCTCCCAGAGCCAATAGGAGGTTCCCCGGGAAATGCTCCCAGGAGCAAGTTTTGTGGGGAAGCTGAACCTGCTCTCCTCCCCTTCCCTCAGCCCCAGGGCTGAATCAGAACCATTCCAAGTGCAGGGATGCTTCTCTCTTAAGGAAATAGCGTTCATTTCTAAGGCTTTTCTCATGGGGTGATGCCTTTTCCTGCTGGAGCTTTGCTGTGAGGCAGGATGAGAAGTTGTCACAGCTGACAGCACAGCCATTCTCTCTGGCAGGGCTCCGTGATGTCCTAGGTCTCTAAAACCAGAATCCATGTGACAGACTGAGGGTACCTGGACTCCATGGGTAGTCATAGTCCCTCCTACAAAGCCTCAGAGCCTCACTCTATGCTCCTGCCTTCTAGAAAATTCTGTCCAATCATAAGATTCCTTAGGATGGGTCCATGTGTGTTTTTAAATTTTTCTTATGCTTTCGCAAGTGCACCTCTCCACCCACAGCTTTCTACTGGGCTTTACTCATTGCTCAATCAGTGAAGGTTTGTTGACCTCCTACAACAGCCAACTGCATGCAGTTCTGCTCTCCACCATCGGTTCTGGAAAAGCTGCTGTTTAATGGAAGAGAAAAGCTATGCTTTGCCCAACCCAACACTCACTCTCCACGTTTGAGAACGTTTCCTAAGAGAATCTTAATTTCTTTTTTTTCTTTTTTCACTTTAAACAAAAATGAGATGGGGGTCTCACTATTTGCCCAGGCTGGTCTTGAACTCCTAAGCTCAAGTGATCCTCCCACCTCGGCCTTTCAAATTGCTGGGATTACAGGTGTGAGCCACTGTGCCCAGCCCCTAAGAGAGTTTTAAATTCTAATTTCAATTCCAATTATTGTGGATCTGGGCTTGACTCCTGGCTCTGACTCTCCAACCCAGGCTTCTCATCTGTGTGAGGATCAAACGAGATCATGCATTTGAAGGCATATTATAAAGTGCAAAATATCTGCAAGTGGCAGAGGCTTACTTACTCATTTATTTGTGTATAAAGAGCAGATTATCCAGAGAGACGCTTTGATTTTTTTTTTTTTTTTTTTTTTTTTTTTGGTGATACAGGGTCTCCCTTTGTTGATCAGGCTAGAGAGTGCAGTAGTGCAATCACAGCTCACTGCAGCCTTAACCTCTCTGGGCTCAGGTGATCCTCCCTTCACAGTGTCCTGAGTAGCTGGGACTACAGGCATGCGCTACCACACCGGGCTAATTTTTGTCTTTTTTGTAGAGATGGGGTTTTACCATGTTGCCCAGGCTGGTCTCAAACCCCTGAGCTCAAGTGATCTGCTCACCTCAGTCTCCCAAAATGCTGGGATTACAGGCATGAGCCACAGCGCCCCATGGACTCCTTGATTTTTAAAGTGAGATAGCCCCCTTCCCTATCTCTCTCATTAATTTACTGTTAAAACCCAGGACTGGTGGAATGTTTCTGCTCAGAGCAGGGATGGGTGGAAGTCCTGATGGATTGGTCAAGACATTAGGAGCAGCTATTTAAGGCTAATTGGCTTTGTATGGAGAGGTTGAGGTTGGGCTGGGAATGAGGTTGGGTTTGTCTCCCAGGGCTAGTCAGGGTTAGCAGCAGGGTTACTCTGCACCCTGAGCTGGCATTCTTTTTACTTGTCAGATCTCCGGTCTAATTGGTCACCCCTAAGCCTCCATGCCTTGACCCAGAGCTACCCTGCGGTAGAGAATGGGGCTGCTTCTGACCCAGCACTGTGCCTGTGAACATTGGAACATCCCTCTCTGTTTTTTGCCTTCTTTCTGTTTTCAACCTAGATGTCGAAAGCCATCCTGCTCTCTTTATCTCTTCCTGTAGTCCAGAAGGGGGTTGAAAGCAGAGAGAATCAAGCAGTCTTTGCCAATTTATGAGCACAGTTAGCAGAGGAGTGAGCCTGAAGCCCTTTCAAGGCCCCCATTAGGGCTGATAGGGTCCTGAGATAACAAAGGAGCCTTATGGGGGCGTGATGACTTCAAGATGCCCCTTTCTAGGAAGGTGAAATGATAGAAGGATGAGCTTGCCTGGGGCAGTGGGAGGAGAGTCTGCTAGGTGCATACTAGTTAGAAGAGAAGATTCTCACCCCTCCACCATACCTAGTGATATGAACCCTGTTCTGGGCCTCAGTTTTCTTATCTGTAAAATGGGAATAACAGAATCTTCCCTATACCTATATTCCTTACCCAGTTGTCAGAAGCAAGTGTGGTTAGCAGCTTTAAAATGCACTACAGATCAAAAAGTGCTAAAAATAAAAATAACACTATTATGGAGAGACCATCTGTCTCCCCAGTGTCTACCACAAGGCAAAGTGTAAACAGAATGAAGATTTTCTGGCCTCAGGCCACTAGTCTAGAAGAGCAAGTTTTCCATTCTGAGTGGTGGGGAAGAAACCAGGGTGAGACGACTTTTCTCTGACAGCCTGCCGCCTACCATATCCTTCTCTGCCCCTGCCACCCACCATACCTTCTCTGCCCCGCTCCCCACCATATCCTTCTCTGCCCCGCTCCCCCAGCATCTCCAACCCTTGAAGAAAGCCTAGAAGAGTGTGTCTGATGCCTTGAGTGGTTATAGATCTGAGACCCAACCCTGCAGTTCTTCAGATGCTTAGCTGGGTAGGCTTAGGCAGGGCAATTGCTTTTCTCCTCTGTAAAATGGGCATATTAACACATTCTTTTCTGTTTTGAGAGTTAAATGAGTCAATACACGCAAAGTGAGTGTTCTGTGAATGTTAAGGTTTTGTTGATATTATTTCAAAGCAATGGGGTCTCTTTTCCTCCAGCCTGGCTAGAGGGCAGCCCCCATGCACTGCTCAAAGGCAGGGATCCTTGTGGGTGGGGTACCAGCTCTTCCACACAGAGCAACTTCCTCCCCTTTGTGGCTTTGTGAGATCACACTTGGGTCTCGGAAACAACTAATTGAGGAGACTCTGGAAGCCCCCAGCCACCTAGGGAAAGCTTGTTCTGTCTGTCTTTTTTTTTTTTTTGTCTTTTTTTTTGTCTTTCAAAATGGCTTTATTATTTTGCCTTCCCACCAGCAGTAAATGAGAGTTCCTGTCATTCACTACCTTCTCACCCATGTGTTCTGCAACAGGTGAGGGGACACTGGCCAGAGAAGGTGCAAGTCTGCCTTCCTCAGCAGGCCGTGGAGTTCCACTGTGATTCGTGACTTCTCCCAGCCTTTTGCACCCACCTTTTTGCCCCTTCCAGCCTTGAAATGCTTCACTCACATGCCTGATAAATGGGGTTGCCCCCTAGGGAGGTGGAGGGGAATAAAGAAAGTGTTCAGCCCACCCTCTGTGAGAGCCCAGACAGGCGGCTGCTGGGCAGGAGGAGCAGGGCCTAGAAGGGTCAGGGGAAGAGCCCAGCACGTGCTTCTGGGGTCCTGGGGCAGGCAGATGAGCAGGTGAGGGGAAACAGAAGCTCTGTGGAGCCATCTTGGGGGAACTTTCTGATCGGAATGTTTCTCTGTGGTATATATGGCTGCTTGTGCTTGCAAGGAGGAGAGAGTAAGACAGCCCTACCCTGTTTACTCCCACTCCCCAAAAAAAGGGATGGCCTATTTGGGACACTCTGGAGCTCCTTTTCCAGGACACAGTCCTTCTGCCCAGCTAATGCTGCCAGAGTCTTGAGCTTAAAAATTACAGCAAAGCTCTCTCTCAGGCCCCTGATTCTGAAGCCCTGGTGGACCATCAGAATCTCCTGAAGTATTAAAACACGACTCCTGGGTCTTGATTCAGTAGATCTGTAGTAAGAGCCGACATCTGTATTTTTACGGCCTTCCACACTCCTCCCTCTCCTGCCCTCAGGTGATTGTGAAGATCAGCTGTGTGTGGGACCCTGATCTCCCTCTACCCTGCCTGCCTTGGGACAGCCCCTCTCTATTAATGGAGAGAAATGGGCAGGGGAGCAGGAGAGGGACCACCCTTCAGTTTTCCCCTCCCCAACTGCTTAAGGAACTGCCGCCTTTTTGTTCTTTTTTCTCCTCTGCCACAGGACCTTTTGCCAACCTGAATGGTTGGAATAATTTCAGAATGGCTTTAAAGAAAAATATTTTTCTGGCTGCCTGCAGGAAAAATAAAAAATAAAAAATGAACTGTCCGCAGAGCTGGGAATTAGGACCTGCAAGGATTGAGAACTGGGTTGCTTTTCTTTCTTTCCAAAAGCCAAGTGGTTTGGACCAGTGAGACAGAAATTCAAAGCTGCTGAGAAGACCCTGTGCAGGTTGGAAAAAGCCACTTTTCTCTCCCTCCTACCCAGTCAAGCCCTAAATAATGAAGAAACCCTTCCAGCTCCCACTCTTGTTTATCTCCTCCCTATTCAGCCCGGACTTGGGATGCAAGATTTTCTTCTGGCTCTGCCATCTCGACGGAAAGACGTACTTTGCCGTTGTTCTTACAGCTGGGGAGGTGTGTGAAAGGGCGAGAGACAAGATGCGGGGAACGTGTGTGCCTGTGTGTGTGTGTCTGCTGGTATCTGGTGACGATGAGGTCTAGCTCTGCATGTCAGATGCAGAGGGCAGAGGTGAATGGACAGGATGTCTTCATTTTGTATGGCCATGTGGGGTGGTGGTAGTGAAAGTGCAGCCTCCGTGTGATGTGTGTGACTTCCACAATGTGTGACAATACACAAAAGGTGCAAAGAAATGGGTTCTGGAGTCCAGTTTCTATGGAAACACCTGATCTGTAGAGACACTTTGTGCAGCGTGGCTCACTGTGCTACAACAAACATCTGTAGCAGGAAAGCTTAACTTTTGCAGCAGGCAAATATAGGGGTATAGAGTGATGAAAAGAAGAGGAAGAGGCTTAGGAAAGAAATTAGGAAGACTAAATTTGAACTCATTTGAGAGAAGAAAGAGGTGGGAGGAAGGAAGGAGTAAGAGGATAGAGACCAGAGCAGTAAATGGACAGATCAGGAGGAAACTTACTGGATGGAAGATTCTTCCGAGTCTCCTGCCCATCTCCCGAGTGGGCTTACCTGCACACACCTGCCTCTCCTCTCAGCTCTGAGTTTAGTCCTCCTCTTCCACCCCCTCCCTTCGGCGGAGCTGTGGCAGCAGAGAGCCAGCTAGAAGATCTGATCTCCCAGTGGTGTGTGCGTGCTTGTGTTTGCCTCACTTTTCTTCCACCAGATCCTATTGGGGTGGGGAGGTTAGCTTAGTGGGAGGGAGGGGCAGATCTTAGGGAGGGAGGGGAGGAGAGGAGGGAGGAGGGAGGAGGGAGGAGGGAGGGAGGAGAGGAGAGGAGAGAGGGAGGGAGCTTGGGAAAGGAGGAATGACAATAAAGTCTTTATTTGGCAGCCAAAACTCCCAAAGACTTCATCCACACACCATTCCCACTAACAGACTCATTTTTAATAACATTTCCTTCTGCTGCTGCCGCTTCTGAAGAGGGGTTGTTTGACCCATGTTTGGAAAACAAGCCAAATTAACAGAGGGAAAAGGCATGAAAAGCAACCTCTGTGTAAGCCAGGACCGGATGGCTGGGTCCAGCACTAGCCTGTTTAATTCCTCCTGACAATTGCCTTGCCTTCTGGGGCCATTGCTCCTTGGTGTTAAATTCCTAAACCAGTGAGGGGTTTGGGATGCTTCCTCTGAGCAGTGACAGACTTTCCCTAAGTTATCTTCTCCAGGAGGTTGCAAAGGGAGTGGAGTCTCAAGCTGGCATAGGAGGTAACTTCGGTTTGGCTGCCAGAGCTGTTCTGAGAACCAGAGAGGGAGAAGTCTGGCCTGAGTTGCACAGCAAAGTTAAGGCAGAATTAAGATTTAATGTAAGACCTAAAGTCACTGTTCCTAGCTCATGTGGACAATGCAGTGGCTTCTTTCAGCTTCTCTATATCACACTTAGGTGAGATTTAGGGGCTGTGTGGTCATCACACAAAGTGATGGGAAATCGAAATTTCCCCCGTGCACATCAACACCCCAGAAGACCCATTCAAATAACACCATTACCTCTAACAATCCTCTAACAATGCGCCTCAGTTAAGAAAGCACAACACACTTGCAGTTCAGTAGACGCCCATCAAAATTTCTTGCCATGACTGGGCACGGTGACTCATGCCTGTAATTCCAGCACTTCGGGAGGCAGAGGCAGGTAGATCACCTGAGGTCAGGAGTGCGAGACCAGCCTGGCCAACATGGTGAAACCCTGTCTCTACTAAAAATACAAAAAATTAGCCAGGTGTGGTGGCAGGTGCCTGTAATCCCAGCTACTAGGGAGGCTGAGGCAGGAGAATTGCCTGAACCCAGGAGGCAGAGCTTGCAGTGAGCCAAGATCGTCCTGCTGCACTCCAGCCTGGGCAACAAGAGTGCGACTCTGTCTCAAAAAAAAAAAAAAAAAAAAAATCCTGCCATCCCAGCTGACTACTTAGAAAATGCAATGCAATTTTCTTCTCTATTATTGGTTCCACGGAGAGCTGCAGAGCCCAGTGACAGGGAACTGCCTGCCTGCCCTCCCCAATATGGGGTAGAGGACAGAACATTAAAATTAGGGTCTGCAGCCCTGGGCTCAACCACTCACAAACTCTGTGATCTTAGGTGAATCACTTGATCATGAGGACCCTCAGTTTCCTCATTTATAAAATGTGGATAATATTGACCTCACAGGGTTGGGAAGGTTAAATATTGTAAATGTGAGAGCACTTTATAAACTGGGAAGATAGTAGGGTTTAGGAAAGGGATTGTGGTGAATGGTAATCAGCCTAAGGAAAGAAGGAAAAATAAAGCCCAGACCTTTCTCCAACCCCCCTTCGACCCCAGATCTCATGGCTTCACACCCTGCTGGTGAGGTCTTGCTGGAAGGCAGCACGGCTCCTCTCCAGGTTCACATTAACCGTGGCTCTGCCAGGCTGCTCATGCGCTTCAGTTCTCATGCAGATGGGATATGGCGTCTTCTGCAGGCTGGGAACATCAGACCTCAAATTTGCTTGTTTCCCTTTGTATGATGGGTGGTAGATGATAGAGTGCACAAAAAGACTGGCCGGGCACGGAGACTCATGTCTGTAATCCCAGCACAATGCGAGGCCAAGGCAGGAGGTCAGTTGAGCCCAGGAGTTCAAGACCAGCCTGGGCCACATAGGAGACCCCATTTGTACAAATAATTTAAAAATTAGCTGGGTGTGGTAGTGTGCACCTGAAGTCCCAGCTACTTAGGAGACTGAGGTGAGAGGATTACTGGAGGCCGGGAGACCAAGGCTGCAATGAGCTGATTACGCCACTGCCCTCCAGCCTGGGTCACAGAGCGAGATCCTGTCTCAAAAAATGAGGTGAGCAAAGTACAGTGAGGTGCAGGGAGGACGGGTAGAGTGCCGGTGGGGATAGACACACTATAAGGAGTGTGGACAATGGGTAGGGGCAGGGGTGTCACCTGTATCCATCTGTATGAGATCCATCCAAATCCCAAGAGTCTATGCCCTTGGGAGTGGATGGCCAACTTCCAAGCCCTGACCAAGCCAGTTATCTCCCTTCCCCCCTCTCCTATCTCCCACATCCCACGCTATGCAGAGAGAATTGGAAGGAAGTATAGATATGGCCAGCAGGATATTCAGGAGTGTCCACAATAGAGTTTGCTAATCAGTGGCTTGTGGACTTAATATAGCTTGAGTACCTAATTTGTTTTTGACAGCACATTAATGTTTTAAAAGTTTTGTGGAAATTTTAAAACGTACACATATTTACACAGGATAGTATTAATATCCCCATTACCTAATACCTAGCTTCAACAATTACCAACTCATGGCCAATCTTGTTTCTTCTGTGTTCCCCACTCCCACAAACGCTACTGGTATATTTTGAAGCACCGATTTTTTTTAAAAATGGATTTGAACACCTTAGGCAGGACAAGCACTTTCCAGTTCAACACAGTCACCATCCTCGGAGCCAGGGGGCCAGGTTCTTGTCCCGTTGCATGCTGTGTGACCTTGAAGATGTCCCTCTCCCTCTCTGACCTTAGTTTACCATTTATAAAACACGAGGTTGTACCAAAAGACCTCTCAGTGCTCTTCCAACAATAGTGTGAAGAGAGAGTATAAGGTTTGGGGTTAGGAAACCTGGATTAAGATGTCAACTCTGCTGTTCTCTAGCTACCTGATGAGCAGGACTCAGCACCTGAGTCTTGGTTTTCTCATCTGTACTTGGAAGTTAACAACCCCGCCGCATCTCCCTCCCAGGGTACACCCAAGATAACACGGGGATCACCGAAAGCAATGGTAGGGGAGTAGTTTGTGATTCACTGGCGTCATGCACCCTGGGACCATGTGAATCCTCCAGGAAGAGCCTCCTTTACTCTCCTAGAGTCTCGGGGACACCAGTGGTGCGTCTTCAACCCAGGGGAGGTATTTATCTCTTGCTGGTGTGGCCAGAGGACAGTCGCAGGCACATGATGTGAATGCTGGGGCTTATGGTGAGAAGTCCAGATACGCACATTGCTGCTGCTACTGCCGTCTGGTCCTGGGAGAGGGCTAGGGGCAGCAGGGTTAGGAGACAGAATGCAGGGAGGGCCAGGCAGCAGAGGGAGGGGACTCTCCAAGATGGTGGGTTTCAGCTGCATTTGCAAAGTCGAGACCTGCCCACACTTTCCACCCAGACTGAAATCCATCTGGGGGGCTTACCATTTCTTTGACCCTCACAGTAATTGCTGCCTTGGTTACAAGCAGTGAGTGCTTAAAGCAAGAGAAGAAAGGACACAATTGTGTAATACTCTTTCCATAGAAGTACAGGAGGGAGGTACTCAAGCTTCCCACCTCCCCCATGGTGGTCCTGAGACTCTGCCGGGAAGGAGCAGTGTGGGCCTGAAGAGTCTGGCTCTAACTGCTCAGTGGTCATCAGGACCCACAGAGGCTGGCCCTAGATAGACCCTCACCCTGTACTAGTTGAGGCTCCCAGTCCAGGGTGGCTGGGATCTGGGCAAATGCGTAACAGGGGAGAAGCTGTGTAAGTCCTGTGGCAGCCCGTCCCACCCTCCAGCCTGGGGGGCCTGGGTTGCCTGGGGTGAGTGGGCCCCTGCTGGGCAGAGACAGCATCCTGTTCATCATGGTATAAGCCACAGCACCCACCAACGGCTTGGCACACCCTGGGTGCTCAGTAGGGGTCTGTTTCATTGAATTTAAGAGGGTTGAACAAGGAGATTCTGTCACCCTCTTTTTTTAAAAAAAGGTGATTATTTTTTGAATAGGTAACACATTCTCGTGATTGAAAATCTAAGAGGTATAAGAGCTTGCACAGGGAAAAAGTCTTTTTCCTTGCCTGTCCCCTCATCACTCAGTTTCCCCCAGAAGACAGTGCACCAGTTTCCTGTGTCTTCACAGATTTATTTAATGCACATGCTAGTAACAAATAAGCAGCTATGCACTTTTTTTTCACTTAGTGGTACAGGTAGATTTTGAAGATGATCATATTGGTACTTTTGGTGATTGTTTCTCTGCCCCCACCCCCCAATATTTATTTATTTGAGCAGTCTCTCTTGGTGAACATTTGGGCTCCTTTAATTAATTAATTAATTAATTAATTTTTATTTTTTTTGAGGCTGAGTCTCGCTCTGTCGCCCAGGCAGGAGTGCAGTGGCATGATCTCCACTCACTGCAAGCTCCGCCTCCCAGGTTCACACCATTCTCCTGCCTCAGCCTCCCATGTAGCTGGGACTACAGGCACCCGCCACCGCGCCTGGCTAATTTTTGTATTTTTAGTAGAGATGGGGTTTCACCATGTTAGCCAGGATGGTCTCGATCTCCTGACCTCCTGATCCGCCCGTCTCGGCCTCCCAAAGTGCTGAGATTACAGGTGCGAGCCACCGCGCCCGGCCTTATTTTTTGTTGAGACAGAGTCTCCCTTTTGTCGCCAAGCTGGAGTGCAATGGTGCAATCTCTGCTCACTACAATCTCCGCCTCCCAGTTTCAAGTGATTCTCCTGACTCAGCCTCTCAAGTAGCTGGGATTACAGGCACCCACCACCAAACCTGGCTAATTTTTGTATTTTTAGTAGAGATGGGGTTTCACCATGTTGGCCAGGCTGGTCTTGGTCTCGAACTCTTGACCTCAGGTGATCTTCCCGCCTTGGCCTCCCAAAGTGCTGGGATTATAGGCATGAGCCACCTCGCCTGGCCTGGGCTCCTCTTTTTTTTTTTTTTTGAGATGGAGTCTTGCTCTGTTGCCCAGGCTGGAGTACAGTAGCACAATCTCCGTTCATTGCAAGCTCCGCCTCCTGGGTTCATGCCATTCTCCTGCCTCAGCCTCCTGAGTAGCTGGGATTGCAGGCACCTGCCACCACACTGGTTAATTTTTTGTATTTTTTAGTGGAGACGGGATTTCACCGCGATAGCCGGGATGGAGGGCTCCTCATTTTTAAGGTATGCAGTGCTAAAGTTGGAGTCTCACAAACTTGGTTGCAGGCCTGGCTCTGCCTCCTCTCCATGCTAACGGGGTGGCCTTGGGCTACACAGCCCTTCCTGAGCCTCAGTTTTCTCCTTTTATGTGTCAGGTATTCAAGGCAGTCCACCAGCTCAGTAGTGACAGAAATACATTTTATCCTATCATTTCACTTCTCTAATTTCTGGATCCAAGTGCTCATTTCACCGGGACAGTGGAATACTCCACCTCAGTCCTTGGTACCCATGGGGGGCCTCCCAGCAACTTGAGGCAGGTTTATTCAGTGGCAGCCCTAACAGGGATGGAGAGTGTCTGTCGGGAGGGGACGTACATGGCTCCTGGCTGATGCTGCTGCGGGGCGCACCCTCCATCCCACTGAGGCCCCTTCTGGCCGAGCAGCCCTCTGACACTTCCTAGGCTGCATGTAGGGGACAGGAACTTTCTGCAGGGCTATTTCCTCTCTGGAAACATGCTGGCTGCCTGGCACTCTGCCAGGGGCAGGCTCTCCCATTCCCTCTCTCAGGGCTCTCATTCTCCTCCAGCTCAACCCCTTTCACATGCATATTAAAGCCAGGGGCCCTTTCTTTTCTGGGGAAAGAAGTTTCCATGTTCCCTTTTCTTCCGGCCAAGACACTGTGTCTATGCCCAGAAGCCCCCAAGAACCTAGGCTTATGGAAAATGAAGCCAAAGGCACATGCAGGCGGCTTCTGCTTCCTGCCTCCCCACAGATCTGATGTGCTTGTTTCCGTGAGAGGGAGGGACAGGGCACAGGCAGCAGAGGAAGAAATACAACTTATCTGTCGGCCACACAGTGAGCACAGCTGGACCGGAGAACCCCTAAATCCCTCTCTGTGAATTGTCGTGATCCTGTTGAGGGGTTGTCGGCTTGTGGACCATCAGGGCAGTCCTGCGAGAGAGGGCTGTTGACACCTGGTAGGAAGGAGGGTGCTGATACACGAATGCTATAGACATGGCGTGTAGGCCTGAGTGCAAAGGCTACACCATCAGCTGGTGTTAGCAGACAGCACTAGCCTGGGGCTGTTCAGTAAGCACTGCTCTGGGCTTCCCCAGGTCTCCCAGAAGCCAGGGCTCACGTGAGTAGTGATGGCATTTTGCCTTCCAAGGTGAGGTCCTCCTAGGTTCTAGGGTCTCCCAATCACATCATCCTGAAACCCCAGCCTAATTTAATTTTATGTTGTAAAAGTCACAAGTCACAGCAAGTCACAAGCACCTGAATCAAATATCCAGGTTCCAGGTATCATGCTGAGCAAGCTTCCAAATGCCATCCTGCTCCATGTAATAGATTATAGGGTAATGACACTGCCTCACACAGGCACAGTCCCACTGCATCCTGTGACGATGGCCAGCTATGGACATGTGTGGTCAGTTATGCCCCATGTCACAAGGTCTAGGAGGGCAGGAGCAAGGCAGCCCTGCCAGGGACCCCCACACATGACCTTGGGGGATCCCACATCCATATGTGCACCAAGCAATGTCTCTAAATTGAGTAACAGTAACAATAATAAAGCCTCTTGAGAATTATTATAGGCAAAGCACCCTTCTTAGCCCACTGCATGTACCAGCTCTTTGGTCCTCACATAGCTCAATGAGGCGGGGACTGCTATAATACTCATTTAACAGGTGAGAGACTGAGGCACAGTTAGTTTACATTTCAAAGGTCACAAATCTAGTAATGGCAGAGATAAGATTTGAACCCAGGTTGTCTTCCTACAATGTTCTTGTTTGTGTATATGTATACTGTTGTGATGAATAAAATGCAAATTATTTGAAATCATCTTTAAATTCATGTAACTTTGTGTTATTACGTATTCATTATCATCACATACTTTTTTTAAGTTGAAAAGAAATCTTTATACTTAAAACTGTTAAGAACCACTGATCTAGGTTTCAGTTACTCCTTCTTAAAAGACGGAGTTGCTTTCAACTGTTCTCTTCACCCCGCTCCCCACGCCCCAGACTCTCCAAGTCCAGTCAGTTCTATTTCCTCCATGGCTTGACAGCTGGCCGCCTCTCTCCTGTCATGGTACTGTTTTCCTCTAGACCCTGGCCCACTGCTATGGTGTCCTGATGGGTCTCTCTGCCCTCCACCCTCCACCTGGCTCTTCCTCAGGCATAGCTCTGACTAGGTCACCTTGCATGGTTCCCTGTCCCCATGACCATTGTTCTTGGCCCACAGCACGTGTTAGATTCACCTAAGTGTTCCTGAAAGTGCCTGAGGCCCCAGCCCTAGAGATGCTAGTTCAAATATATGTGCGTTTTCCAGGCTGTCCTCATGAGTGATTCTGATCTGTGCCCTTGGCTGATAATTAGACCTGTAGAATGCAGCCCAAGCTCCATGGTCTGTCTCCTGCTTACCTTTCCAGCCCCTGTTTCTCAAAGTCTAGACTCTAAGCATGTGTCTGTCTCACAGCAGCCAGAGTACTCCAAGCTATTTCACCTCTGCATGCCTTTGCCCACTGCTCCTTCCATGTAGAAAGCCCTTTCGCTTACGCCTGTAATCCCAGCACTTTGGGAGGCCAAGGTGGGCGGATCATGAGGTCAGGAGTTCAAGACCAGCTTGGCCAACATAGTGAAAACCTGTCTCTACTAAAACTACAAAAATTAGCCAAGTGTGGTGGCATGTGCTATAGTCCCAGCTACTCGGGAGGCTGAGATGGGAGAATGGCTTAAACCCAGGAGGTGGAGGTTGCAGTGAGCTGAGACCACGCCATTGCATTCCAGCCTAGGTGACAGAGTAAGACTCCATCTCAAAAAAAAAAAAAAAAAAAAAAAAAAAAAGAAAAAAAGAAAGGCCTTCTTCCCTTAGGTGTTACACCTTCTAGGATGCTCTCCCAACAGCACTCTCCTCTTTGACTCCTGGTCTCTCCGTTTGCTGCAGCAGTCCCCCGGTGGATGGCCCTCCCAGGAACCGTGCCACTTCCTTGCCCTTCTCTGCTCTCCTGTCTGCCTCATCCACAAGATCCCGTGGGCCTGTGCCAAATCGGATTCCTACTTGGAATCCCAAAACCTACATGGTTCTGATACACAGTAGGCGCTCAGGATCCTGCACTCGGGCCCCAGCGGGAATCAGGCAGTGAGCCCAGAAGCACTGAAATACTTTCTCCTCTTAGTGGGTTTGTCTGAGTAATTGCAAAATCCTCCTGTTTTTATTTTTTTCCTGAAGCCTTCTCATCTTCTAATCTGTTTTCCATGACCCAACAAGTGTGTTATTTCCCCAAACACAAACCTGATCATGTAATTCCCTTGCTTAAATTTTTGCAATGTCTCTCAGGTATTTATAGAATAAAATTCAAATGCCTTGGCATGACATTTGAGACCCTGCAGCCTGACCTGACTTTCTCGCCATTCTAATTTCCTCTCATAGTTCCTGTGGAACCAGAGAACCAGACTCATGGGATCCTGGTTCCCTGGGTTTTTTGTTTTGTTTTGTTTGTGAGACAGAGTCTCGTTCTGTCGCCAAGGCTGGAGTGCAGTGGCATGATATTGGCTCACTGCAACCTCTGCCTCCCAGGTTCAAGCGATTCTCCTGCCTCAGCCTCCCAAGTAGCTGGGATTATAGGTGCGCACCACCATGCCTGGCTATTTTTTGTACTTTTAGTACAGACTGGGTTACACCATGTTGGCCAGACTGGTCTCAAACTCCTGAACTCAGATGATCCACCCGCTTCGGCCTTCCTAAGTGCTGGGATTACAGGCATGAGCCAGCACACCCAACTGGTTCCCTGGGTTTTCATGCCTCTATGCCTTTGCCCAATCTGAGTTCAGATGTCCTTCTTTCTCCTATTCTCCATTTGGGGGAACTCCTATTCATCCTGCAAGGCCCAACTCAAATGTTACCTCCTATGTGAGGCTCTCCTCAGTTCCCACAGGCAGAGCGAGCTCACTCTTGACTGTGATACCCTGGGCCACAACTCTGCACAGCACAGTTACTTCTTGTTTCCACATCTGCCTTCTGTGTGATTGAAGGGTCTCCAAGGCAGAAACCCAGCTCCTGGCAAATAATTAAATAATAATGATCAGGATAGCTAGCCCTTACAGAGCACTTACTATGTGCTATGCGTGTGCTCTACAGGGCATCAGCTCATTTAATCCTCATAACAACCTCAGGAGTAGGGGCTATTATTACCATCCCCACTTTACAGATGAGGAAGTTAAAGCAGAGTGTTATGATACAGTCAGTAAGTGTCAAGGTATTACAGTAAGTGTTGAAGCTGGGATTTGAACCCAGGCAGCCTGACTCCGGGATTCACACTGTCCATGCTGTCCTGATAAATGCCCTCAGAATGAATGGTAATCTGCAGGCTCTGACCTAGTGAGTGTGTGTGTATGTGTGTGTTAACAAGACATGATATGACTCTGTTCCTGCCCACATTAGCTCTGGTGTCAAACTAGGTTGGAAGGGTGTTCTCCTGAGGCCTGGTACAGACTGTGGCTTTCAGTGAAATAACAGAATCATCATCTCTTCCAGCAGGTGTTACCCACACCCACCCTCGCCCACTCCCCTCATTTCTCCTACAAGCCTCGGTCTCCTTTCTTTGTATATCTCTTTTATTTTGTTCTGCTTGGCCAGTCTGGAAAAATGACTGGTTGGCCTGCAGCTCGGGGAGTGGTGCCTGGTCTCCCTCTTGGCCTCTCCAGGCCCCTCCTTCTAACCCCCATGCACAGCCCTGGCCTTGTTCGGAGCCAAATCACAGGGCTCAGGGGCTGAGCCACGTGTCTGCCCACCCCGCTGCCTTCTAAGTCTGTGAGCCTCCCGACTCCTGCCCCACCACAGGCAAAGGACCCAGCCAGAGGCAAAGACCAATACCAAGAACGTGCTCAGTCTGTGCACTCCCTCCCCAGCCTCCCAGGCTTGGAACTGCTACTGCAGGATGTCACCAGCCATGTTCCCTGCTTGTCTACTGCCTGATCCCTCCTAGGCTGGCATTCCTCCCTGGCAGGTGGCCCACCTGAGCAGACCCCTCTGTTCCATGCTTACTCTGCCTTCCACTCGCATGCACTCACTTATGGATTTTCCCTGAACCCCTACGCCCACGCTTCACAAAACCTGGCTCTGCCTTTAGACCTGTGGAGTATGCCCCTGGCAGAGGGGCTGTCTCTCGCTGGTCAACCTGGTGTTTCCCAAGAGCACCAAAAGAAGGGAGTCTCCCAGTTGATGGTGTGGGAAAGTGGGGCCATGCTTGGCTTTATCCTTGTTCTCCCTCCCAGGTCGGTGCCCAGAGAGGGTAGCAGGGGCCTGGGGGCTAGTCAAAGTGCTCCATGGAGCAAGGCATGCTTGCTTCTGCTCTAGAAGCTGACTCACAGCCTCAAATGAGCAATACAGATGCAGACAGGATGATCTGAGGGCACCAGGACCTGTAACGACTGTCTGACCCCAAAGGTACGTAGTGAAGGATAAAGACGTTTTATGGCTGTGGCTCGTGAAATAGCATGATAGAGGATCCAGAGCATTGTCATGAGGTGTCCATGCCAAGAGACACTGTGTTTCCTTCTAGTGTTTATGCTGACCTTGGCGTCATCAACAGTGGATTTAGCCAAGAGAGCTCCGGGCCGAGGCTGTGAGCCCGGGAAGTAGTTTATTGGGTACAAATGCTGCCCCTTCCATCCAGTCACCTCTCTGCAGTGCACTGCAGCCACCCCAGCCACGCCTGGGGAGACCATCCTAGGTGCCCTTTCTTGGCAGGCACTCTGGGGTGGGACTAGGGTCCATGCAGCAGCAGGACCAGACCCTCCATGCCATGGCCTCTTCCCCACATGGTCCCCGGGAGCTGCCCCTTGCTAATCTCAGGGCCTCAGGGCCAGCTGTCCCATTCCAGGAGGCCATTCCTAAGACAGAGCAGAGCTCTAGGGCTGAAACAGTTATGCGAGCAATGGAGCATCCCATCTTGGCCCACCCCAGGTGTGGGGAATTTTCAGGCCCAGTTGAGCCAAGCCACAGAATGAAGGCAAAAAGGCAAAACATGTTTTGGAAGGTGGCTGGCAGCCCCAGCTGTCTGCTCCATGGGCCAAGGCTTCATGAAAGGCTGTGGAGTTACTGAAGCAGTGCGGGGCCTGGGGAAAGGCGACCCAGGAAGTGATGGCTCTGTTTTCTTCGAGGCCCTCAGAAATGAGGGCCTCATTCCCCCAGTCATGGTCGGCCTAGCACTTCAAGCTAAAAATGACCTTGTTGGGAAGTTCCTCCTTCCATCTACCTTGCCTCTCTCATGCTGGAATTCAGGCTCCTTTCTATTTAGATCCTTATTGGAAGACAGAGAAGCCCTCTTCCATCTTGAGTGGAACTTGGATTTGAGGAGAGCTTTGGACTCCTTGGAGACAGGTGCCGGATGAGGGGCAGGTGTTGTCCTGAGCACTATTATGCCATTAGCATTACTCATCTGCTGGGCTCCTGCTAAATGCAGTAGCCCTCTGGGCGGGCAGCCACCCTTCCTCCTGTTTTTTCTGGAGAGGAAAAAATGGGGAGGTGGGGAGGTGTGGGGAAGCGTGGGCAGAAGGAGGAAAGGAAAGACACAGAGAGATAAGGGGAGCCATCGACCTCTAAATCCAGGTTTCTGATGGGCTCCCATTGCTGTCTTTACTCACGGGGAGGGTGGGTGAAGGGGAATTTGGTTCCTGAGGCTGTTGCACTCTGATTACTGTGGACCCAAGACCCTTTCCCTCTCTTCCGCTTCCTCTCTCCTCCTTCCTCCCTCCTCCTCCTTCCTCCCTCCTCCCTTCTCCCTCTCTCCCTCTTCAGCTCTTTCTCCTCTTTTCCTCTCCCTGCTTTTCTTTCTCCCTCCTCTCTTTGCGCCTCCCACTTTTCTCCTATTCCTCCATCTGCCGACCCTTTCCTCCCCTCCAGCTGCGCACTCTATGCTCCTTCCTTGCTCTCTGCTTCTTCTCTCCTCTGTCTTTGGGCTACTCTAGTGGCTGAGTTCAGGGAGGGGATATGAAATTCATTAGCTGCCACATTGCAGTGGGATTAAATCATTCTGGCCGCTTCTCCGGCATCACTCTTCTCTCTATAGGGCCCTCGCAGAGCTACAGGCGCCTCCTGGAGCCCTTCAGTCCCACTCCCCGGTCTTGCCTTGACTCTACCCCAGCGCCTATTGACCAGAGCCAGGCCCCATCCCTCATCCTGAGCCCATGGTGGGTGGGCGTGGAGGTGGCTCAAAGCCTGCTCACTCCAGCTTCTCCTCTAGCGGTTTCCCTCCCAGCCTCTAAGCCCAGAATTGGGCCCTGATTTGACAAAGGGAAACCATGCTTTTCCTTTTCTCCCTTGGCCCCTGAGCCTATCTTCGGGTGCCCTGCTGCCTTCCTGTGCCAGCTTCTGTGCCAGCCCTGCCAGGTCCCTCTACCGCCCATCTTTTTCCTCCCTGGTCACTCATGCCTCTTGCCTGACAGCTTCTGCTCTCACAGAGTCCCCAAGCCACCCTCAGAGGAGTGATCTAAATTACTCTGGCTTCCCCTTTAGACTAAAAGCTCAATGAGGGCTTACAGTATATCCCAGCACCCTGCAGGCCTGGCATTCATTTGACAAATATTTATTGAGCACCTACTATGTGGGAGGCACTATAGTAAGCTCTGAGGGTATAGCTGGGAACAAAACAGGCATCATTCCTGTCCTTCTTAGGCGTTCAGTCCAGTGGAAAATACAGGAATAAACAAACACATAAATCAGCTTAAGCATATCACAACTGGTGGTGTTATGAAGCAGGGAAAGGACCCGTAGTAAGTCCTTTTTTTTTTTTTTTTTTTTTTTTTTTGAGACGGAGTCTTGCTCTGTCACCCAGGCTGGAGTGCAGTGGCCAGATCTCAGCTCACTGCAAGCTCCGCCTCCCGGGCTCACGCCATTCTCCTGCCTCAGCCTCCCGAGTAGCTGGGACCACAGGCGCCCGCCACCTCGCCCGGCTAGTTTTTTTGTATTTTTTAGTAGAGACGGGGTTTCACCGTGTTAGCCAGGATGGTCTCGATCTCCTGACCTCGTGATTCGCCCGTCTCGGCCTCCCAAAGTGCTGGGATTACAGGCTTGAGCCACCGCGCCCGGCCAGTAAGTCCTTAATACATATTAAAGGAATGCATGAATCATGAATTAACTCCACTTTTTTTTTTTTTTTTTTTTTTTTTTTTTGAGACGGAGTCTCGCTCTGTCACCCAGGCTGGAGTGAAGTGGCGCAATCTCGGCTCACTGCAACCTCTGCCTACCGGTTTCAAGTGATTCTCCTGCTTCAGCCTCACAAGTGGCTGGGACTACAGGTGTACACCACCACACCTGGCTAATTTTTGTATTTTAGTAGAGACGGGATTTCACCATGTTGGCCAGGCTGGTCTCAAACTCCTGGAATCTTATGATCCACCTGCTTCGGCCTCCCAATGTGCTGGGATTACCAGTGTGAACTACTGCACCCAGCAAACTCCACTTTTTTTTCTATTTCCTTTCCTACTTTGCTTTCCAGCCTGAAGGCTGGTCTGGTCTGTGCCACCTAAAAATATCTCTAATTATATCCTGTCCTAAATTATTCTCTCATTTGTTCCTCTTGTATTATTAGTTTTGTCTCACAATTAATAATACTAATAAATTTCCATGCATTAAATGGCTATTATGTGCCAGGCAATATATTAAGAACCTTAATGTGTGACCTCATTTTAATTTTTATTTCTATTTTAAAAGAAACTGAGACTCAGATTAAATAACCTGTCAAAAGTCACACAGCTAGCACCCGGAGAAAACCCATGTCTTATACTTCTTCACTGCCCCATGGGGCCAGGGGCACCCAAGATCCCACAAGAGAAGCTGGAGAACCAGGCTGGTGGGGATTGGGGGACCTGGAGACACAACCCCTGCTAGTCCAGCAAAAGTGAGGTTGGCACCCTCCCCACTCTGTCAAGGATTCTGCCCTGGTGCCCTCATACACACTCTGCCACCCGAAACAAAACAAAACAAAACAACTCTGACTCTGATCTCCGGGCCATGCCGTCCACCTCCCAGTGCCCCCTTTATGTTTTCCTGCTGTCCCTCCCTTCCATCAAGGTCTGCCCACAAAAGCAGCAGGAGCAAGGCATTCTGGCTCCTTCTCTTCTTGTAAGACAAGGCTTTCTTTTCTAAAAGCCTTCCTTGGGTTTATCCCATTCATCTCCAGCTCGAGCTCCTCAGTTCCTCCAGACCCATTTCCACTTAGCCCTGGATCTATTCTGATAAACAGCTCCACCCCACGTGCTACCTACTGACCCATCTTAATAACTATACACGCTCATTAGCACCGCATTTATAAAAAGGGGCTTTCCCACCATCTATAATTAAACTCTGGGCTCCGCAGGTGGCTGGGATGGTGAACACCACCTAGTCTTTACACTCTCCGTCAAGGGTCCAGTGCAGGGCCTCTTGCCACTGTATAATTCATTCTTCACCAGAAGCAAGAGTTCTTACTTTTTAAATCAATTTTTAATAATTATAATTTGCATAGAGTAACAGGTTACAAATAGGTACCCATTTGAAGTATACAGCTTGACAAACTTTGACACATATGTATGTATATATACCCATGCAACCACCACCCCAATCAGGTGTATTGAAAAATGTTTTAAATTGACAAAAATTATATATATTTAGGTTATACAACATAATGTGTGTGTATATATAACATGAATTAATTCCACTTTTTTTTTTTTTTGAGACGGAGTCTTGCTCTGTCACCCAGGCTGGAGTGAATATACAATTATAATATACAATAACAATATACAATATATACAATTACACACACATTGTAGAATGGCTAAATTGAGCTAATTAACATATAAATTATCTCACTTACTTCTCATTTTTTGTGGTGAGAATACAAAATCTATTCTCTTACCAACTTTTAGTACACAATATATTGCTATTAACTACAGTCACCATCATGTACAATAGATCTCTTGAACTTACTCTTCCTCTCTCAGTGAAATTTTGTATCCTTTGACCAACATTTCCCCAAGACTTCCACCCCTATCTAGCCCCTGGTCATTGCCATTCTGCTGTCTGCCTCTATGAGTTCAACATTTTTAGATTCCACGTATAAGTGAGACCATATGGTATTTGTTTTTATGTGCCTGTCTTGTTTCACTTAACATAATGTCCTCCAGGTTCATCCATGTTCATGCAAATGACAAGGCTTCCTTCTTCTTTAAGGCTAAATAATATTCCACTGTGTACGTACAGCACATTTGCTTTATCTGTTCGTCAATCAGTGGATACTTAGGTTGATTCCACATTGGCTATTGTGAATAGTGCTGCAGCATACATGGGAGTGCAGGTATCTCTTTGACATACAGTAGTCCCTTCTTATCCAAAGTTCTGCTTTCTGTGGTTTCAGTTACACACCATTAACAACGGCCTGAAAATATTAAATGGAAAATTACAGAAATAGACAATACATTTTTTGTTTTTGAGATGGAGTCTCGCTCTGTCCCCCAGGCGTGCAGTGGCATGATCTCGGCTCACTGCAACCTCCACCTTCTGGGTTCAAGCGATTCTCCTGCCTCAGCCTCCTGTGTAGCTGGGACTACAGGTGCCCACCACCATGCCCGGCTAATTTTTGTATTTTTAGTAGAAACAGGGTTTCACCATATTGGCCAGGCTGGTCTCGAACTCCTGACCTTGTGATCTGCCCATCTCAGATCCCAAAGTGCTGGGATTACAGGTGTGAGCCACCACGACTGACTGACAATTCATAAGTTTTAAATTGTGTGCTGTTCTGAGTAACGTGATGAAATCCTGCACTCTCCCACTTCATCCGACTGGGGATATGAATCCTCCCTTTGTCCAGCATACCCACACTGTAGACGTTACTTAGGAGCCATCTCAGTAATGAGATCAACTCTCTCGGTACAGCAGTGTCTGTGTCCAAGTCACCCTCATTTTACTTAATGATGGCCCCAGAACACAAGAGTAGTGATGGTGACAATTCAAGTACGCCAAAGAGACACCATAGAGTGCTTCCTTTAAGTGAAAAGGTGAACGTTTTCAACTTAGTAAGAAAAGAAAAAATATTGTAGGCTAAAATTGCTAAGAGCTATGATAAGAAGGAAGCTCCTATCTATGAAATTGTGAAGAAGGAAAAAGAAATTCATACTAGTTTTGTTGTTACACCTCAAATTGCAGAAGTGATAGCCACAGTGCATGACAAGTACTTAAGTACTTGTCCCCTGTCCCCCCAAGGATAAGCGGGGACCACTACACTGATTTCCTTTCCTGTGGATATATATCAGTAGTAGATTTCTGGGTCACGTGGTTGTTCTATTTTTAAGTTTTTTAACGAATCTCCATGCTGCTTTCTGTAATGGTTGTACCAATTTACATTTCTAAGGGTTCCTTTTTTTCCACATCCTCACCAACTTTGGTTATCTCCTGTCTCTGTGTGTGTGTGTGTGTGTGTGTGTGTTTGATAACAGCCATTCTAATAGGTGTGAGGTGATAGCTCGTTGTGGTTTTACTTTGCACTTCCTGATGATCAGTGATGCTAAGCGTTTTTTAAATATGCCAGTCAAATGTAAAATATTTTCATCACCATGAAAAATTTCATGTCATGTCACTTGCCCTAACCCAAAACCTTTCAGTGGGATTCCCCAGTTTCTAGTAATAGTGGACAAGGTTATTTGGACCAAGTCTACCACTGAAAACAAGTAAAACTGATAGATAAATATAAAAAGAATTTTTTTTTGTTTAAAAACAAGAGCTAACAAGTGTTCGTGAGAGAGAAACAACCAACCAGACAAAATTAAAGGGAAATAATGGAAACCTCAGAGATGGAAACGAAAGGTTTGCCCCAAGGGTATTTGCTGGTCCCAGTAAATCTCAACTCTTGTTTTGATGCCTGCAAGGGAAAGAAGATAGAAATCAAAGCTCAGGCTGGGCCAGCTTGGTGGTTCTCGCCTGTAATCCTGGCACTTTGGAAGGCTGAAGTGGGCAGATCACTTGAGTTCAGGAGTTCAAGACCAGCCCAACCAACATGGCGAAACCCCATCTCTACTAAAAATAAAGTTAGTCAGGTATGGTGGCAGGTGCCTGTAATCCCAGCTATTCGGGAGGCTGAGGTGGGAGGATTGCTTGAATCCAGGGGGTGGAGGCTGCAGTGAGCTGAGATCGTGCCATTGCAGTCCAGCTAGGCAACAGAGCGAGACTCTGTCTAAAAAAAAAAAAAAAAAAAGAAAAAAAAAAGAAAGAAAGAAAGAAATCAAAACTCAGGGTTTGAAGAAAGTGGAGAGATATCCATCCCTTCCATGAGCAAGGACCACAAAGGAAAACACCCTTGGAGCAAAGGTGAACCCAGATTATACCAGGCTGGCAACAAGAAGGCAGAATTCTCATCACTGTGGTCCAAGGAACCTCAGTTCCTCGCACTTGATTTAAGGTGGTTTTAGATCAGCACTGGCCACAAGTGTTTGGCAAAGCGAAAAACAAACAAAGCCAAAAAAAAAAAAAAAAAAAAGAAAAGTTTCTCTAGAAGAAAGTCACCCTCATTCCTTGGATTTCAAATTATTCCATCAAATTATTTTTCAAGTATGATGAGCAGGAAACAAACAAAAATAAGCAAACATACCAGAAATAGACACCATGCATAAGAACCCACAGATACAACAGACAAGAGAAACTAAACCGTAATAACATTAGGTTTTATAATTATCAGACACAGTATAAAACAATTATGATTACTATGCTTAGAGAAATAAAAGTCATGCTTGAAAATTTTACAGTAAATAAGAAATTATAACATTTGATTTATATTTGGAAAAATACCAAGTCAAACTTCTAGAAATAACAGATTCGATTAACACAAACAAAAGCTCAAAAGATACAGCTGGAGGGGATTTGAAACTAGAAGACAGAAGAAATTATCCAAAATTTAGCACAGAGGGACAATAGAATGGAAATGATAAAAGAAACGTAAAGCTGAGCCATAGAGGACAGAATGAGAAGAACCAACATATGTTTAATTAGGGTTCCAGAAACACAAGAGAGAGAAATTGTCAGAGGCAATGTGTAGACAGATAACAACTGAAAATGTTCCAGAACTGATGAAAGAAACAAGTCTCAAATTTAAGGAGACAAATTCATCTCCAAAAGGATAAACAGATATCCCCACCCAGACACATTATTGTGAAACTTGCGTAAATCCAAACACAAAAACAATATTAAAGATAGGTTATCTTAAACAAAATATTTTTTTGTTTGATTTTTGTTTGTTTGTTTGTTTGAGACAGAGTTTCACTCTTGTTTCTTGTTGCCCAGGCTGGAGTGCAGTGGCGCAATCTAGGCTCACTGCAACCTCTGCCTCCCTGGTTCAAGCGATTCTCCTGCCTCAATCTCCAGAGTAGCTGGGATTACAGGCACCTGCCACCACGCCTGGCTAATTCTGTATTTTTAGTAGAGACGGAGTTTCTCCAAGTTGGCCAGGCTGGTCTCGAACTCCTGACCTCAGCTGATCTGCGCACCTCGACTTCCCAAAGTGCTGGGATTACGGCATGAGCCACCGCGCCCGCCCTAAACAAATTTTTAATATGTTGAAGGAAAATAACTGCCCACTTAAAATTCTTTTCTCAGTAAAAATACATTTCAACAGTGAGAGTGAAATACAGATGCTTTCAGATGATAAAAATAAAGTGGAAAAACAATAAAAAAAAAAGAGATATATTTGCTACCAGCTGATTCCCACTAAAGGAAATTCTATTCTTCGAGCAGAAGGGAAATGATCTGGGTTGGAAAGTCTGAGAGGTAAGAAAGAATGAAAAGCAATAAAGTGGCAAATGTGTGGGTAATCCAAATGATCATCCACTGTATAAAACAGTAACAGTAATGTCTTGTGAAGTCTAAAGTTAAAAAATATAAAGGATTTCTCAAACTTGTAATGTCCAAACTGAAATCTCTGATATTTTCCTCCAGACCTAATCCCATTATATTCTTCCCCATCTAAATAAATGGCAACTTCATTTTATCAATTGCCCAAATCTTGGAGTCATCTTTGGTCTCTTCCTCTCATCTCTCACATCAGCAAATCCTGTTAGACCTACTCAGCGGTGTGCTGAAACTGGCCCATATTGACTCCCAAGAGCCAACAGTTACAAGTTTTAGAAATCTCGTCAGCTGATTGACATCCTGTTGGTAGCTTGAAATCAGCCATGATAGGAATATTTACATCACAGAAGTCAGCCACCCCCCATTCCCAAGAACCAGTTGTTAAACCCTTGCCAGCACACCACTGGGTTTACCTGCAAACTACATCCAGATTCTGATCACTTCTCACTACCTTCACAGCCACCACCCTAGTCCCAGCTACTATTGTTGCAATAGTCTCTCAAAGCATTTCCTCTCTTCCTCTCTTGCTTCTCTTCATTTCAGTCTCAACACAGCAGCAAGAACAATGCTGTTACTCCAGTGGCTTCCAATCTCAGAGGAAAACCCAAGACTCTGGGCCCTTTGGCTTCCCCCTCCCCACTCTTACCTCTCTGACTATTAATCCTATTACTCACCCTTCATTCACCCAGACCCTCTCACTCCCTTCCTGTTTCTCAACCAATCCAGCACCCCGCTTTGGGCCTCAGGGACTTTGTGTTAGGTTAGTTGCAAAAGTAATTGCAGTTTTTTGCCCTTGAAAGTAATGGCAAAACCCCGCAATTACTTTTGCACCAACCTAGTATCCCCTACTCCCTCTTTCTGGATGTTCTTCCTAAGATCCTTCAGGGCTTTATCACATTTCACGTTCTCAGCAAGGCTGTCTCTGGCCACCCTACCTGAAATTGCAATACTCACACAAAACTTCTTAACCCCCTTTTGGCTTTATTTTCTCCCTAGCAGTGATTATTAACACATTATATATTTTATAAATTAACCTTTGTGTTATGTCCTCTAATTAGAATAACAGCTCCATGAGGCCAGGGCTTTGTCTGTTTCTGTTGGGTTATATCTTATATTACCAAAACCAAGTCTGAGAGATAGGTGCTCAATAAATCTTATCGTGTTGACCCACCCCAGGGGCATTTGAAATTTTTTTTTTTTTTTTTATCCAAAATGTGTTTATGGAGATGGTTTCCCACTCATCTTGATTCAGTGCTTTTAGTGCTGCTTCCTCCTAAAGGAACATCCTTCTGGAAGCCTTGCTTTTCCTCCTGTAGGCTGGCAGAGGACAGTGGAGCAGCCAACACACAAAACTACCGTTTGTGCATGGCTAAAGACCGTGGTGATTTTATAGCATCCTGGGCATTTCACATCCCTGAAGTAGGAATTGGGGCTCTGCACCAGGCGTTTCTTCTTGTGTTTCCTCTTCTCCTCTTCTGGGGAGGGATGAAGGAGATCCTTTGTGAGAGGCATGTTCTCGTGTGGGTAGGTCGTCACCGCCGGAAAGCCTGAATTTTTAAATTCAGTTGGGGTGGGGAAGGCTTTATCTGGGCTTTGTTGGCATCGTGGAGGCAATGTAAGGCCTAAATCTGCAAACTGGCAGCCTGGAGCCCAGACCAGCCCCAAAATGTGTTTTGTTTAGCCCACTAGACATTTTAAAATAAACTAAATTAGTTGTCAACATTCAAGAATGGGAGATTTCATCTTTAAAAATCCAGATTTCCAGCTTCTCTGGAAAAACCCAAAGTCCTCACAATCCAGAGGCTTTGTTCCCACCTGGCAACAATCAGCAGCCCGGAGCGGCGCCTTCCCTCCCGCCCCAGCCTGCGCCCCACCAGCTCCCTTCCTGCATGTGCTGGGGCCTGCCTGCTCTCCCGGGCTTGGGCCTGTGTCTGTCTAAATGATGAGGTCAAGTAGCAAGACCTCTGAATTGAAGTCAGGACCTCTGAGTTTGGTTCCTCATCTGTAAATAGAGATAACAACGATACCAACCCAGAAGGTGGTTATGAGACCTGTTGAGGCATCTGTGAAGGGACTGTGTGAGCTGCAAAGCCCAGAACACCGTGAAGGGATCACACTCCACATCATGTCCATTCATGTCAACACATCAGGGGCTGCTGATGTCTCTCTACACAGGCCAGCCCTGCCTGAGGACCCCACCCAAATATTCCATGCAACCTCATTCTGCCTCTCAGGTAACATCTGGCTCCCGTGCAGACCGTGACCTGCTCACCCCTCTCTGTCCAAAGACCCCTGTCCAAGGACCCCTACCTAGCCCCCTTCCTGGCATGTCTGCTCTGCCACCCTGTCTTAGTGGGGTCTGTGCCCTGGGGTCTGTGCGTTCTCTCTGACAAGGCTCTGCTGTCCTGGGCCAGGAGCCATGCCAGCAAAGCCCCGCAGGTTGAGGCCAGAAGATAATCTACAGGATCCTGTGCAGGCGGACCCTGAGAGGCAGATGAGGGCTGTGGCCCCTCCGCTCGTGGTGCCCACCCGCACTGCCGCTGGAGCCGTGTGGCTCGCTCTGGGCTCGCTGCCCGAGACCAGGCAGGCAGGAGTGTGGTGAGGTGGGTACCACTTCCCCACCCGCGGTGGGTTTGGGACGGGAACGCCGACCGTTATTGGAAGGCTTCAGGAATGTGTGGGGAGGCCACAGGAATGCCAGGGGAGGGGGAGATGGAGGGATGGCAGGGAGGCCAGCGTTCAGGGCTTCCACATGCCACGTCTTCGGGGCTCAGAATCTTAGCTTTGAGGAACCACGTGGTTACTTATTAGCTGTGTTGCCTAAGGCAAGTCACTTCATTTCTCTGAGCCTGGTTTCGTCTTCTGTGAAGACTTATTTATTTATTTATTTATTTATTTATTTATTCATTTGAGACACAGTCTCGCTCTGTCACCCAGGCTGGCGTGCAATGGTGTGATCTCGGCTCACTGCAACCTCCCGTCTCCCGGGTTCAAGCCATTCTCCTGCCTCAGCCTCCTGAGTAGCTGAGATTACAGGCGCGCGCCACCACGCCCAACTAATTTTGTATTTTTAGTAAAAACAGGGTTTCACCATGTTGGCCAGCCTGGTCTTGAATTCTTGACCTTGTGATCCGCCTGCCTGGGCCTCCCAAAGTGCTGGGATTACAGGCATGAGCCACCGCGCCCAGCCTGAGTTATTTTTGCCTACTCCCGAGTGTCGTGAGAATCCAGTGAGATTCTGTGAGACTCAAGTGAATTTAATTAATAAGAGTGGCTGCTGTTTGGCAGGCACTGTTCCAACCACTACACATGCATGAACTCGTTCACTCCTCACACAGGCTCACTGACGTAGAGGCTGTTATTATCTCCATTTTACGGACGAGGACACTGAGGTACAGAAGAAAGGTCAAGTAATTTGCCTAGGAAGTTATAGTTTGTAAGTGGCAGAGCTGGGGTTTGAGTCCAGTAAGTGTAGGTGCAGAGGTCAGGGCCCCTGCCAAGCTCTTTCAATGTGTTTTCTCTGGAAAACATTGCTGAGACAATCCTAATATCTACATAAAAATATAAGGGTAGGGGCGGCGCAGTGGCTCACACCTGTAATCCCAGCATTTTGGGAGGCCAAAGTGGGCAGATCACCTGAGGTCAAGAGTTTGAGATCAGCCTGGCCAACATGAGGAAATCCTGTCTCTACTAAAAATACAAAAATTAGCCGGGTGTAGTGGTGGGCACCTGTAATCCCAGCTACTCAGGAAGCTGAGGCAGGAGAACTGCTTGAACTTGGGAGGTGAAGGTTGCAGTGTGCCAAGATCACGTCACTGCACTCCAGCCTGGGCGACAGAGTGAGACTCCATCTCAGAAAAAAAATAAATAAATAAAAGTAAGGGCAAAGTATTCACACGGATGGTGGGAGATTATTTCACTGGGGAAAGGAGGATTTGTTAACTCACCAGCAAGTGGAACAGTCAGGATGTCCTAAATCTCTTGAGCCCAGCGGGTTGCCTGCTCCTATGGGCAGTCTGGGATAGATGAGGCTCACAGCTCCCTGGGGAAGCTGGGACTCACAGACTAGGAAGAGAGAAGGAGTCTGGAAGGGAAAGCCTGCTATGTGTGAATGTCTGAGAGCCGTGGGAAGCTCAGAGAGGAGACACAGCAGGCAATTTCTGGAAAGACTTCTGGAGGAGGTGGTCCCTGAAAAAGAGCGTGAGGGTGGGAGTCCCCCAGGGGCCGCGGTTGTGGTATGGTTTGGGATCCTTCCTGCTGATCTTTATCACTGTTTCCTGAACCCCACCTGTCCTTCCAATGAACATCTGGCTGGGAGTTCCCAGATGTTCACTGAAAGGACAAGAGGTTGCCCTATAGTCTACAAGTGGTCCCGCCATTACTTCCATTAAATCCATTAATTCCATTAAATGGACAGAGGTAAGAGGCAGTGGTCTCTTTCAGCTTAGTGTTAACTGTGAATGGGCATGATCACCTGCCTCCTATGCTTCATAATAACAACCTGGTTATTTAAAGTGCTCTCCTGATCACTGTCCTCCCAGGAGAGCAGATAGTAGCTGGAGGCTGCATCCTGGGGCTGGTGGCCAGGAGGAGGAGGAAGCAGGAAACAAGAATGCCATCTTCCCTCCCTGCTGGCCCTCTCCACTGCTGTCCTATACCATTGTTTCCCCCATTTTGGGCAAGGAGCCAGCTCAGGCTAGACGGTCCCGGGGCTTCCTGGGTGGGTTTCTTGCAGTGCCCGTCTGGTTCTGGCACCGCTTGAGAAGGTAGCCCTGGATACAGTCAGAGCAGAAAGAGACACTTCTCAGCCCTGTGCTCTGGGGGTGTAGAGTCTGAGCTGAAGAGTCAAGCCTCTGCTGCTGCCTTGGTCTGTCCTCCATTTGTTTGTCTTCACACTCACCATGCAAGGTCCTAAGGTAGGGACAGAGTCCTATGCATGTCTCTCTCTTATGTCCCAAAGAGCCAGTAAGGTCCTGGGCATATGAAACACTTTTACTAAAACCTACTGTATTCATTAGGATATAAGTTCATGTGCTGTGACAGAAACCACAAATACAAATGCTTTAAGCAAAGCAGTTTATTTGTTGCTGGTATAAAAAGCATGGCAAAGCACCACAGTGTTTGGCTCCATGGAGTCAGCAAGTGCTAAGGTGCTTTCTACCTCATCCTCCCCTCTTTTCTAGCTGACTCTTGGTTTGCATGGTTCAAGAGGGCACGTCCCCATACCAACTTTCCAGCTGGCAGGAAGGGTTGTCAGAAGTAGCAAAGACTACCACTGTATATATCCTGTTGGCCACTTACTCCAATGTCCACACCTAACCCCAAGATAGGCTGGGAAATGTAGTTTTTATCCTGAGAAGGCAGAAGAAGGCATATTTTAGGACACAGCTAGTAACCTATGTTACACTCACTAACTGAAAAATCTGAATATATTCAAAAGATAAAGTCATGTTATGAAATGAATCCAATTCAGATTTTCCTCAATCAGCTCTCTAGCAAGTATTGTTCCCTTACTCATTCATTCATCAAACATTTCCTCATCTATAAATGGGACTGATAGTACACCTCCTGGGGAAACTGTGAGGATACTGAACGCACGAATACATGTAAATCTCCTAGGAGAGAGCCTGGCACATAGAAAACGCTGCCTCAGGGTTCACTCATAGTATTATTCCTTGGCATTGTCCTGAGTGCCGTAAGGATTAGAGGGTTGACTGAGACAAGATCCCTACTCTCAAGGAGTTCATCATCTATTGCATCAAAGAAATATGAACACAAAGAACATCTCTACAACTGTAGTTCTCTGTGCAGGGTGTGCCGCAGTGTCCCCTGGGGCTTCACTCCCTCACAGTTTTCATTAACTAGGGTGGAGGCAGGGCTGGAACATCTGCATTTTATTAAAATCTACAAGAGGCTGCCCTCTAGTCTGATGGGTGGTATATGAATGTGAGAGCTCTAGGGAGAGGCTAATCTACTCCACCTGGGTCAGCCAGGGCCAGGGTAGGCTTCCCAGAGGAGGTGATGCCTGAAGGTTTCATGCAAAATGGGTGGGAACACCTTTTAGGTGGAAGGATCAGCATGCATTAAATCAGTGTCAATTTCTGGAAACCGCAAGAGGCAGTCAGTGCCCATGGAGCATAAGTTCATGAGGGGCAGGGGTGGAAGGACAGGGAAAAGACTGCCAGAAGTTAGAAAACAGAGAAATACACAGGGGCTTGACTGTAGCTCAGGGGTCATTTTGTTTCTCAGACAGGATCTGACAAAGCTACCATCCCTGTCTGCAGGAAGAAAATGAATACACACACAAAATCTCACATGCGATTTCAGGAGATTCATAGACACTGCCCCCAAACCAAGCCCATCCACTGATGGTGAAACCACTGTCAAGTGTGACACACTGAGATATGGACTACAAGGAGAACCTGGTAAGGGGGATATTAGCGAGTTCACTTTTGGACAAGTTGAATTTGAGGTGTTTCAAAAAAAAAAATTTTTTTTTGAGACAGAGTTTCACTCTTGTCGCCCAGGCTGGAGTGCAGTGGTGCCATCTCATCTCACTGCAACCTCCGCCTCCTAGGTTCAAGTGATTCTCCTGCCTCAGTCTCCCAATAGCTGGGATTACAGGCATGTGCCACCATGCCTGGTTTATTTGTTTGTATTATTAGTAGAGACAGGGTTTTGCCATGTTGGCCAGGCTGGTCTTGGACTCCTGACCTCAGGTGATCTGCCTGTCTCGGCCTCCCAAACTGCTGGGATTACAGGTGTGAGCCACCGTGCCCACCCGAGGTGTTTCAAATTTGACATCCAAGTGGAAATGTGTAGCAGGCAGGTGGGTGTACCAGTATGGAGTTTAGGTGAGAAGGGTAGGCTGGAGACAGAGATCTGGCTCATCTGTAGGCTGGTGGTAGCTGAAGCCATGGGAGTTGCTGGGACAACCTAGAGGCGGTGGCGGTGTGTGGGGTGAGAAGAGCATCGGGATTCAAACACACAGGACTAACCTTGGCTGCTTTAAGAACACCCCACCAGGTAAAGCAAACCCTGATTAATAAACTACTTCAGAGTAGGAAAGACAGGGGTGCTACCCGTGGGGGTAGGGGATGACATGAGCTAGGACAAAATGAGGGAGGGGTGAAAGGCGTCATTGTCGCTGTTCCCAGTTCAGGTATAATAGGCTTGTGCGATCATTTGAGAGTCTTTGAAGCAGATAGGATTCCACAATTCTCTGGCGGAGGGGCCAGCTGCCTTGGCAGGACGGGGGAGCCCAGGAACACTTCCATTGTCCCTCAAGGAAGTTCAGGCACGCTCCTCCTTCCTCTGGAGGGAGTTTCTGAGAAATGCCTGTTCCGGTCAGCATGGCGGGACCCGGTGACGTACCCTTTGCCGTGATGCATCTCACATGGGAGTGACAGTGGCAGGGCTCAAAGCCCTCCCACCTCTCTCCACTTGCACTTTTTCATGTTTCTTTATGAAAAGCCTCGCCAGAGGATGCAAGCTGAAACACATTTAGCTAGCGATTTAATAGAGGACTTCCTTTAAAAGAATAAAATTATTCCTTTTGGGGACTGTTACAGAAAACACTGGACATGTGTTCACCATATTAAAAGGCTGTGGGTGTTTAGGAGGGGCAGGAAATTTTTCTGAAGTGCTAACTTACATTCCTCACCAGAATTCCCTCCTCTTTTGCTCATGCTTCCCAAAGCCTCAGGACAGGGTTGTATTAGCAGAGAAAAAAATCACTGCACCCAGCTTTCATTCCCTTGACTAGATAATATAGATTAGGTAAAAGATTTGGGAGAAGAGTATCGTAAGGCCCCCTCCCCTTGCATGATTGACGTCTCCTAACTCAGGTGTACAGGGTGAAGGAGAACAAGAGAACACAGACATTGGTGAGTTTTAGAGAAGTAAGCCCTGCACCCATTTCTTCATTCATGGACCAAACTGAGCCCCAGAGTGGGACTAAATGCCAGGAGAGAAGAGGGATCCAAGAACAGGGGGATCTCTGCCTTCTATATCTGGACAGCCCCATGGGGCAACAAGCTCTCAGAGAAGAAGTGTTGCGTGAAGTTCCCAGGCAGGTAATACACTATGGGAGGAAGCAGATGATTTCCTCATACATAATCTGTTTATTCCAGCGTGTGGTGAAGCTCCAGAGTCTTTGCTGAGTAGCAGAGAAGTGACAGGGGGAGCTACTAACCTGAAGGGACCATGGGGCAGCGACAAGGAGCATCTTTTCCCATCTGATAAGGCCACCAGCCAGGACGAGGCAGAGCGATGGAGGTCTCAGAGGATGCCTCTGTAACAGGTGACACTGAGTTCCAAGACCTGGACTCATCTCACCCTATAAATTAGACACGACCCTGGGGAAAAGGGGGTTGATTCGTGAGTTGACCAAGACAAAGATTCTGCCAGCCTAAAAGACTGAAAAGTCAAAATAAAAATTTAATTTCTATGTATTTTACTTTTTCTTTGATTTTTGTCTTTTTTTTTCTTTTTTTGTGTGTTATGTTAGTTTTCCAGTCTGAATATGTTCATAAAAATTTAATCTCTTAAAGAAAACAAAGGAAAGCCACATTTCTTACATACATAAATTGTGAACCAAAATCCATACATTTAAAATCATGTATATGCATAGATATAACAAACTGGCCTTAAAAAAACCTGGGACTTTTGGAATATATATAAGATAAGTGGTTATTGTACAACAAACCTGAGTCTTTAGGTGTCTTTAAAAAGAAGGGGAAAAAAAAAATCCAAGTCCACTCCCTTAAAAAACAAACAAACCAACAAACAAACCAGGAGAAAGAAGGTCATTGTAGCGCCAGTAGTCATTTTCTAAACATTTCACTGAAAAAAAAAATCCCTTGAATCTAGCCATTCATTCATCTCAGGCAAATATGGAAAACTTGGCAGAATGAGCAATGAAGAAAGAAGTTACCAGAATAGGGACTGGGGATGGAAAATATTTTGCAATTCTGCAGTTGTTGCCACTTCTGTTGGTGTAATTGGTCATGAATGCAGTGTGTTCTGGTGCCTGCTGGTAAGGGGGGCCCAGCAGAGACTCCAGACACAGGCTCCCTTGACCTTTGTGTATTTAGCGCCCTGCCGCCTTGATGTCTGGAACAGCCGCCTCACCCCGATGAGTCCTGTCCCACCACCCCCTGCACCCTCCCTAATTTGTGAGGTGGAGCTATGGAACCTTCTGCCATCAGGGGCCTCCCACTGGGACAGGCTGTGCACAGATTTAGAAAATATGCTTGCTGGGGAAGAGCGGGCCCTGGCTGTTTGTTCACTGTCTCAATACCTCAGTAAGGAGAAGAGGGCTTTGGCTGCAGGAGGAATATTACCAGATCATCTGGACCATAAACACTGGCTCATGCCCCAGGGGAAACTGGGGACTTCCCTAATCCTCAAGTGGAGAGGGTCTACTCTTCCAGCAGGAGACAGGCTAGTGCAGAAGAATGGACAGAACAGAGAGGATGACTACCCATCCCCAGTCTCAGGGTTTCTTGTCAAATTCAGGAATATTTCTGAACTCATTAGCCTATCACCTCTGACCTTGAGGGAACGGAGAATAGAAACACCTTGGGTCCGGGCATTCGTTTCTGTCTCCCTTTCTCCCCAGCTTTCTGTCTTTTAGATAAAGAAACAGAGAAGGAATCAGTTGTGTAATGATCAGACCTAATCAGGCAATGACACAGGCTCTGTTATTTTATTTTTTTCTTCTTTTTTAAGAGAGGGGCTCCCTCTGTCACCTAGGCTGGAGTACAGTGGTGTGATCACAGCTCCCTGCAACCTTAACCCCCTGGGCTCAAGTGATTCTCCCTCCTCAGTCTCTTGAGTAGCTGGGACTACAGGTGCACACACTACCATACCTGGCTAATTTTTCTTTTATTTTTTTGTAGAGACAGGGTCTCACCATGTTGCCCAGGCTGGTCTCAAACTCCTAGGCTCAAGCGATCCTCCTGCCTCAGCCTCCCAAAGTACTGGGATTACAGTTGTGAGCCAACGCACCCAGCCAGACAATGAGAGTTTAAATAGCAATGTCTAACATTTTCCAGCAATTACTATATGCCAGGCCCTTGATGTGGTGTAGTCTGTCTTCTATAATTCCCTTAACAGCCTTGTGAGGTAGGGACAATTATTAGTTTCATTTTTCAGAAAAGAAAGCCAAGGCACACAGAGGCTAAGTAACTCAACTAAGGTTGTATAGCTGTTAAAAAGTAGGCTGGGATTTAGACCCAGGTCCATCTGACTCCAGAGCCCACATGTTAACACCTACACTCCACTATTTCCTACAGAGAATGCAAAGAGATGCATAACATAGAGAAAGCTAGGGAGATAACGGGAGTAGTGTGTGAAATGAGAGGAGGAAGAAAATATATTTTAAAATTGTAGATGGTATCTTTAGGAAAAGGTAGAAAATTCCATTGTTGAAAATGGAGATGCTGTTCCTATGTTTGGCAAATACAGTCATGGAGGTCATGGTTGCAAAAAACTGGTGGAAAAGGGAAATTGGAATAGGTACATGGAGGTCATGGCTGCAAAGAGCTGGTGGAAAAGGGAAGTTGGAATAAGTGAGTTGGAAGGTTGGGACTGCACCAACAACTTCCTCTAAATAAAGGAGGGAGCTTGCTTCCTTCTCCGTGTCTCAGCCCAAACCCAATTCTAGACTAATTCACAAACCTTCTGATGAACCATACTCTCCACTCTATCTAACCCCACCAAACTTCAGACTGAACACACCAGCTTCCAGGAAAACAGCAGGGTGGACAGAGCCCTGAATCACGGCTCCAAGGGAAGATGCCAAGGCTACCCTGTTTCCAGAAGCCAGTGGAAGGAATGATACACAAAGGAAGAGAGCCAACCTATTACCTGGCTATTCCACCTGTGTGATAGCCTGGCTCTCTGTCCAGTCCATCTGTGGACACCTGTTCAAAGTTTTGCTCTTCAGATCTCCCTGAAGAGTCTGAAGGGACTGAGGGGTTCCATGACTCTCCAGGGGGTAAAAGTTTTGGTGAAAGATTGAGCAAGGATAACTAGCTGCTTGGGAGACAGACCTGGCTTAAAATAGGGCTGACTTCTCCAATTGTCCTGTCCTTTGTGCAGCAGTTTAGTTAAAGAAGCTTGCCAACAGGATACCCAGAGGACACGGGGTAGTGAGGATCTTCTCAGAGACAGTGGAGACAGCAGAAAAAACAATGGACCAGGAGTGAGGAAAGCAAACTGCCCCCAGGCCCCAGGCCTGCTTACTGCCAGTGGGACCTTAGGTAATCTAACTTAGCTGGGGTTATTGAAAGAGAATATCATAGCCCAGATGGCTTAAACAGCAGTCATTTATTTTCTCACAGTTCTGGAGACTGGAAGTCCAAGATCAGGGTCCAGCATAGTGGAATTCTGGTGAGGACTCTCTTCCTGGCTTGCAGACAGCCGCCTTCTCACTTCTCTCTTTTCCTCTTCTTATGAGTTCACTGATACTATCAGATTAGGACCCTACCCTTATAACCTTATTTAACTTTCATTACCTCCTAAAAGCCTCATCTCCAAATACAGTCACATTGGGAGTTAGGGATTCAACATATGAATTTGAGGGGAGGAGGGGCACTATTCAGTCTATAGCACGCTCTTTCTGAGCCTAAGTTTTCTCATTTTCATAGTGTCTTGTTCTCAACACCACCTACTTAAGGGGCATTGCCTGTCCTCCTTCATACCAATTGTTTTGCTCTTGTGTGAAGATAATTTAACTTATCACTTTCCGAGTTCTTTTACCTAAGCTGTTCACTAGAGACTCCTAACTATTCTATAAGAGGGGAAAAGAATGTATTAATAAACGGTGCCAGCTAAGTATTGCTGCATAAGACACCACTCAAAAGTTAGTGGCTTAAAATAACAAACCACTTTATTACATCTTGAGATTTTGTGGGTCAGAAATTCGGGCAGGGCTTGGCTTGGTGGTTCTTCTGTTCCATGTGTTTTTTCCTGAGGTCACTTCAGTATTCAGCCGGTGATGGGCTGATCAGGAGGGTACAAGACAGCCTCACCCACATGTCTGGCACCTTGGCAGGCTGGCTGGGAGGCTGGGCTCAGCAGAGACTACTGACCAGAGTGCACACTCCAGCACGGCAGTCTCAGGGTAGTCAGGCTTCTTACAGAGAGGCCCAGGGCTCTCAGAGAGTGTTTAGAGCCACCTGGAAGGAAGCTGCAAGCTTTCTTATTACACACCTTGAAAGTTCCAGAATATCACAAGTGCCACATTCCACTGGTTAAGCAAGCCACTAAAGCCAACCCAGATCTCAAAAGAAGGAATAGCAAACATTTTGGGCCCTCTTCAATTTACCACATATCCCCATTTTCTAGAAGGAATAAGTGGGGCACACAGTGCTCACTGACAGCTTCTCAGTCACAGAGTCCTTAGATACTACATTCATTTCTTATTGCTCCTGTAACAAATTACCACAAGCTTAGTGGCTTAAAACAAGACAGATGTATTCTCTTATAGTTCTGGAGGTCAGAAGTCCAAAATGTGTCTCATAGGAGGAAATAAAGAGCTGAGTTTCTTCTGGAGGCTCTAGGGGAGAAGCTGTTTCCTGGTCTTTTCCAGCTTTTAGAGGCTACTTGCTGCATTCCTTGGCTTATGGCCCCATCCTCCATCTTCAGTGCATCACTCCAACCTCTGCTTCCGTCACCACACCTCCTCTCTGACTTTGACCCTCTTGCCTTCCTCTTGTAAAGGTCATTGCAATTACACTGGGCTCACCTGGATAATCCAGGATAATCTCTCCATCTCAGGATCCTTTATCACATCTATAACATCTCTTTTGCTGTGTTAGATAACATGTTTACAGGTTTGGGGGATTAGAATGTAGACATCTTTGTGGGGCGGGGTGGGGATGGGGGTGCATTATTCTATCCACCACAGATGCTGAGCCAGAACTAAAACACAGGTCCCTGGCTCCCAGCTCACGAGGTGCCTCCCCTGTTAGCATGAAAAAAGGGCTATATCAGGTAGTGATCAACTCAAAGCACAGCATAACTGACCAACCCCCAAACTCAGGGGCTTGAAACCGTAAGTATTTATTTGGACACAAATCTACAGGTTGCTGGGTGGTTCTTTTCATCTCCCCTGGCCTTGCTCACATGTTTGTGGGTCAGCTGGGATAATAGGTAAGTCAGCTATCCTGGACTTATTTTGCATAGCCAGGCAGAAGTGTAGTCCAGGAAGAAATATGCAAGCACTTTTTAAGGCCTCTGCCTGACTCACATCTGTTGACATCCCACTGGTCAAGGCAAGTCAAGTTGCTGGCCAGTGTCAGGTAGGAAGGCATTATAAAATTTCATGGCAAAGGGTGTAAATACAGAGCAAAGAATTGGAACTCTGAATTATTTTCCTCTCTATCTCAGGACCTCTGTGATATGGCAGTTTCATCGCCAGGTGTCAGCAAATACTAAGTTGACCAAAGAGCATTTGTTATGGGCTCAAAAGCATCAGAGACCTTGTGGCACTCTGTATTTTCCTAAGATGGTCACACCGACACATTTATCCCAACCCACCTGCTCTTCTCGTAACTGATACTCCTCCCACTCAGAGGCAGGGTTTACATTCTCTTAGGTCATAAAAAAGGGCTCAGCTTCTGGCTGGCTCTCTCTGTCTCCAGATGCTCACCTTTGGAACCCAGCCACTATGTTGCAAGGAGGCCCATGCCACATGGAAAGATACACTTGAAGAGGAACCAAAGCCTTCTCCCAACAGCCAGTGCCAACTTGCCAGCCATGTGAGTAGGCAGCCTTGGAAGTAGATTCTCCAGCCCCAGTCAAACTTTCAGACACTGCAGTTTTGGCTGACATTTTCACTACATCTTCGTGAGAAAGACCAAACCAGAACCACCCAGCCAAGCCACTCCGATTCCTGATCCATAGAAACAATGTGAGACAGTCCATGATTATTGTTGTTTTAAGTCATTAATATTCAAGGTGATTGTTATGTAGTTTTAGCTAATATAGACCTATTCATGAGGCTTAGGACAAAATGAGGATAGACCCAGTTTGGGGGCTCCAGGAACCTAGAATCTCTAGGTGACCAAGCAGACATTAATGGAATCAACAGCATATGGTAAGTATTTAATCCAGTCAGAATACACTAGCAAGAAGGGTGCGTCAGGGATAAGCTGACCATATCTTTCCAACTCAAAACTGGGGCAATTGACTAACGGTAGACCATTGTAGCTTGGAATTGGGACAAAATATTTGAATCAGGGCTGACCGCAATAGTATATAAGATATATGGTCACTTTGTCCAGAAATTGTTCTGCCCAGTTGGGGCTTTGAGTGATCTGGAAGAGCTCCCTGATGTGATAGCAATTATGAAGGGGAAACAATATGACTATCTGAGGGTTTCTGTCCATTTCCCTCTTTCCTGCCTGGGAAAGCGGATACTCAGTCGTTGTTTCCTTTCCTCTCTCCAGGGAGGGTCTTGCCTGGCCAGGTTGTATATGTAGGGTTTTTTTTTGTTACAGAATCAGGAGGAAAAGAGAGCAAAAAAGGAGAAGGGTTGTGTGGTTAGAGCTGGAAAAGGAGTTTGGGAGGTGGGAGTTTTGGAAAGGAGTGGTGCCGGATCAGATCTGATATGTACAGAAATAAATGGGAGAGAAAAATTAGGACCTTGAGAAGTACTGTTCTGGCTTACCCCATCCTCTTCATTGCATTGGAGAAGGTGTACAGATAACTTGAGTTTTTTAAAAATACTTTTTGGTTGCTGGACTGAGTTTATTTGGTGACAACCACTTTGAGACTGGACCATGTGGGTGATGGGGCTCCAAGTGTCTCTGTGATGAGTAGCAGAGAGGAACGGGGTGTGGTGGGTGGCTCTGGGCATATGAGACAGTCGGTCAGCGGCTAAGAGGCTGGAAGCCAAGGAACTGTTCATTTGTTCCAGAATTGAAAGTCAGTGTGACTTACGACCTGCAGAATTTGGGCTGTCCTGGGCCCAGGTGTGTCCAGATGAGAGCAAGGAGCTCAAAGGCTCGGGGCTTTTAGAAGCTTTGTTTGTGGCGTCACTGCCCACTCTGGTGTAGCCCTGGGATGGGAGGGGCTTGGCACAAGCTTAACCTTCTGTTTCTCAAAACAGAGGGAGCTGGGGCTGGAGGGAGAAGAGGTTTGCTGGGCGTGATAGTGAACACGGAAGTACAGAAGTAAAGACAGGAAGGAAAGAACTACTGAGAGAGAGGGGCGCGTAAAGAGCTGCCTCAGGTTCCTGAAATATTCCAAGGGATTGTGAGTTCCCCAAGAGCAGGGACTGACTGTTATTCATGTTTGTTCTTCAGACTTTACATCATGCCTGACATGTAATTGCTCCATAAATAATGTAGAGGGAGAAAAGAAGGGAGACAGGGAAGGAAGGTGGGAGAGAGGCAGGCAAGGAGAAAGGGAGGGAACAAGGGAGGAAGGGAGGCAGGGAGGGAAGGAGGAAGAGAAGGAGGGAGTCAGGGAGGATGGGAAAGAAGGAGGAAGAGAGAGGTTGGTTGGTTTTCTAACTTCCTCTCAAAATTATTTGGCTACCTAATTGAAACATAACATTATTCTCACTGACATCTAATTTCTCCTGGAGCCAGAGCTGGTATAGGGGACCCCGATGTCAGTCTTAAAATTCTAGAATTCTGGAGCTCAAGTCCTCTTGTCTCCACTGATCCAGCCTCCTCTCTCTCAGGTGAGCTGCTGACAGAGGGTTAGGAACCATTTGGAATTGCACAGACCTGGATTCAAATCCCCACTCCATCACTTTAGTCTTGGCTACTCAAGCAAATTACTTAAACTCCTTACAGAGGCCCAGATTCCTGTAACAGCAGCACGGATCCTTGCTGCAATGAGGATTAAGCAGAATGTGTCACTGAAAATGAAATTAAATGAGAAGCCCCTAACCCAGTCCCTAGTTCATGGATCTCAGGAAGGGCCTGCAGGCTTCCTTCTCTCTGGTGGATAAATGCAGCCCCTGCTCACTTTCCCTGCCCTTTGACTGTCCCTTACCCTCTGATCCCTCCAAGCTGCCCTTTTCCTCCATCCTCCTTGTCTCTAACCCTGTGTCCTCCTGGACTTTCCTGGTTTGGTTACTGCTCGCTGGAGCTGCTTTCCCCTGCTGCATCGGTCTCTCGCTCCAGCTTAGCCTCCTTGGTAGGGTACCGGCAGTGTGCCTCCAGGAGGCTCGTGCCCTAGGAGGTGAGGGACCAGCAAGCAGCTCAGAGATGAGCCAAAAGGGATAGGACTGCCCATCCCAGAGCTTCTCTGGGGGTGAATACCCATGTCTTTCCAGCAGCTACACACAGCTGGTTATTCAGGAAAAAACAAAAAATAAAATTTAAAGATGTAGGCTCCTGCATCCCACAGCATTCCAGGGCTCTGCCTCAGTCAGGAAGAACCTCACTCCTCCTGCAGCCTTGTGCCTCAGCCCCTCACCTTAGCCTCTGTGACTCCTTGGCCTCCATTCCCTCTGCCTCTGCTCTCCATGCCTCTGCCTGGAGCAGGGACCGTCTTTGGAGACAGTGAGTGGGTCCTGAAGGTGGGAGAATTTCACAGGGTGCCCCAGCCCCGATCTGGGCATTTAGACTAATCTCAGGAGAGTTGAATTCCGTTCTTAAAGTTGTACTGGGCAACATATGCCCATAAGAAGGGGGTGGGTGCCTGCCTGATTTGGCAGAGGATGACACAGGGACCCACAGCTGACCTGAGGACTAGTGTACCATGCTGTCAGGCAAAAACCCAGAGACCCCAGGTCACATGTCAGAGAAAGGGCTTTAACACGGGATTCTTAGACCATGGAGCCCAAGGCTCACTCCCATGCAAGGGAAGGAACAATACACCATGGGGACAAAGGCTTCTGAGCCCTTTAGTTAATGGGACAAAAGCCTTCAGGAGGAATGAGATCACAGCCTGCTTTCTGTCCACCGTGGGGCACCCGTGCACTTCAAGGAAGGCCCAGGAGGAGCTGCCAGCACAGCTCTGTCCAGGGTGAGGAGTGAGTGGCTTGCAGAGGAGCCGCTCCACGATGCCCTGGCAAGCCCCTGTCACATTCCAGAGCACAGAGGACCACAAACTCCCAGATGGGCTCAAGGTATGCGGGGCTGGCACGCAGCCCAGGCATTTCCTTCCCTCCCATCCCTCTTTCTCGTTTCTGCATCCTGGGGCTAAAGGTTCTGCTGGAGCTTCCGTCTCTCTTCTCTGCAGAGGGAGAATAGGGAAAGGGTGTCAGCTGGGAGAAATTTCCACTCAGTTAAATGTTGCTGGAAATCCAGACATCTCTAAAATATGGGCTGAGGACCCCCACGTGCCCAGCATTGTGCCAGCCAGCCCCAGAATGCAGAGATGAAGAGCTGTCTACTGAGGACAGAGGAGACTGCTTGTGAATGTGTCCTTGACAGCCACATTGGCTGGGCACATGGAAGAGATCAGAGGAGGCAACGTCGGTGAAGGTTCTGCACCACTGTACCCTGCAAGCTGCCTGAGGGTGGGTCCACCTCTGCTTCTTTGCCACCGTTGCCTAGCACAGTGCCTGGCCTGCTGGAGGAGCTCAGTACACATTTGCTGAGTGAATTAGTGGAATGAGGTAGTTCAGGAAGGCTTTCTGGAGGACAGAAAATCTGAACAGGGCCCAGAGAGGATGGGTGGAATTTGACCAAGCCAAGTAGAAGGGAGTGTATCCTGTGCAGCAGAGAGCCCTAAAAGAAGAGGTAAGGAAGGGGGCAGTCCACAGTAGGCGGTTCTAGACAGGGGCATGGGGAACAGCTCCTTTGTTACTCTCAGGATAAAGCCAGGCCCCCCGGTTCACTCACAAGATCCTTCTCATCTGGCTCTGCCCACCCTTCAGTACCGCCTGTTCCACAGCACCCTGGTCCTCTACTCCAGCTGACTCAAGTATTTATTTGCAATCCCTGGGACAAGACCCTTGCTCTTTCTCCTCCAGGCCTGTGAACAACTCTCCTCCCCTCTGCCACGAAGGCCTCCACCTGCACCTCTCCCGTCTCTCCCACTCCTCCTGACACCGTTGATCTCTCCTGACACCAGTGGTCTCTCCTGGGAGGACCTCACCTTCTGAAGTTGGGTTGGTTGCCGTTCCTAAGTGCAACATGCCGCTCTCTGCTTGCCGCACGGTCACGCCATCCCCATGAATTGTTATTCCTGGGCTGTCTCCCCCTAGACTGGTCCTAGACTGGACCATGGTCATGCTCCTAGACTGGTCATGTTCCAGTGCACCAGACTCCCTACTCCGAGATGACCAATTACAGAGACAATTAACTACGACTTCAGCAGTGTGTGAGAGGCCGCCAGCATCAAGGGGGGCAAAGCACAGCCGTCAAAACAGAGATCACACGGTCCCAAACAGCCTCGACCCTGGCTCACATAAACCTTCTCATCTCTAAGTGGAAGAGGCAGGCTGATGCAGGCATAGCTTTCAAAGCTTTTCCGTAAGATGTTAGTGATTTCTGATCACTCTTGGCAAGCATCCTTTGTGGCTGTGGATTTCTGATTAGCCTGTAAACTCCTCGGAGCTGAAGATCAAGTCCAATTCTCCTCTGTATTGTCAGTTAAACATCACACTGGGCACATGGGAGGCTTAACAACGAATTATTTCTTTATTTGGTTAACTAATTATTCATTGATCAAACTCACTTAAGGCAATGTCATTATAATTTCCAGTCTCGACTTCAATCTTGAACAGGCTGCTGGAAGGGTTCTCACAGCTAGAGCTTATGCTCAGAAGATTACATAATGCCAGCAGCAGGAAATGAGAAGCTACAGTAGTAAATGGGAAGTCAGTTTCCAGCTAAATTCGATATGCTCAGAGGTGGAAAAGGCTTTAGGGAGCACCTAGCCCCCACCCTCACTTTATAAGATGGGAAACTGAGACTGTGATATGGAAATTATTTGTCCAAGGTCACAGGACATCATTTACTTGTTGGATCCAGTTGTTTGACCTTGGTCTTTGAGGTTCAGTGTTCTCTCCATTATACCATTCCACCTTCCTCTACCACCAGCAAGAATCCTCCAACTGCCTATTCCCAAGAAGGAGCCTGGTAGAAAGACCATGGATATTTGTGTCAGACCTGAGTTCAAATCCTGATTCTGCTACTTAATTGCCATTCAACTAAGACAGCCTTGTATATGACTCAAATGACTCACTTGCAAAACAGAGAAATAGCACCTACTTTGGAGGGCTGGAGTGTGAATTACAGGTGGGACAATGTCTGCAGCGTGCCCAGCCCTGTGCTTGATACGGTGGCTCTCCACAAACGTCAGTTCTGCCTCTTCCTCTGGTTCTTGGAGTTGTTTTGCCTTCTCTGTCTTTTTCCTCTTAGAAAATCATAAGGTCGACTTAGAAGAGCCTCTCAGAGGTCTATTGGCCCGCTTCCCTGCATGTATTTAGGGCTGATCCCCCTCTTCTCTCTAAAGCATTTCATCCTATCCTGGAACTTCTAAGGAAGGCATTTCACAGTGTAACTCATGCTAGTGGATAAAAGTTAGGTAAGGCCTCTCTTCTTCCTCCCATCTAGCCCAATCAATACCTCCTACTACAATTTAGGAATGAAGTCATTTTCTCTATTTTGCTTTCCAGGAGGATGCAAAAATATTTTTTTTCTTTCTTCCTTTCTTTTTCCACCGTATCTGTTCATTTTTTTCTTCAATATCCTAATTTCTCCTCCTTTTCTCATTCCCCTGGGCTTTAGGAACTACCCCTACCCCTCTCTCTGTGCCCCTGTCCCTGTCTTTTCTTTTCAGATGGGCAGCAGACTGATAGCCCACATTATTAGGGCGGCCCCTCCCACATCCCACTCCTGCCCAGACATCTCAGTCCTGCTCAGTGTCCGCCGCTGGCGGAGACCTTATCTCTGCCCACCACACCGCAGCTCCTGCTGCTGTCCTGGACAGACTGAAACCAAACAGCTGGAGTGAGCCTGCAGGCTGGATCCTCCTGGCTGGCTGACCCAGCTGCCTGCTCCCGGGAGAAGTAGGATGAGGGAACAGGTGGAAGTTGAGTCCGCCTTCCTAGCTCCTCTGACAAATGCCAAAGGGACCTGGTAGAGCCTCTTCCCATTCCACAGGATAGGTGCTACTAACTCTCCTTGTCCCAGACCCCTCTCCTTGACTGCGCTGGCCTCATTGCCAGAAAAATTCCAGGGCAGGCGGAGGCAATCTGCCTGAAAAACAAACCCAGTGCCCAGCTACTGCAGGATGGGCCAAAGGATTTCGGTGGAATCCCAAAACTCGCAGCGCCGACTGAATCTCGTAAATCAGGAGGGGCTTATTGCTCTAAGCGGCATGACCTTTCTTGTGCTGGCGGCTCCCTGCTTGCTTTTTGCTTCATTCCCGCTCCCTGTCTGGAGTTGGGGGGCGGGGTAGGGGATAAAGGGGGTGGGAGTGATCAGGAACAGAGGGCAGGCAGCCGGAAGGGATTGATGGGCTGACTGAGCTGAGCATGAACCATCCCTCTGCCTGACTGTGCCCTTCGACCTGGCTCAGACTAGAAGGCCTCATTGGTAATCCAGGCCAGGCCAGCCTGGGGAAGAGCAATGAGATATATTTGGTGCTTTTCAAAGCACCTTCATTTATTAATCCATTTTATCCCTCTGGCAGCCCTGGACAGACATAAGGTGACAGGCGGGCCTGAGGGCGGCAGAGGGCCCTGAGTCCGAGCTTGCATCCCTCCCAGCACATTGGCTCCCAGGCCCCTGCAGTCTGCTGCCTCTTGCATTGGGGACCACCCCCATAGAGAGCGGTGCCTTCTGTTGCTCCAGAGAGGAGACTTCCAGAAGCTTCCACACGCTGACCTCATACTGAGGTGCTTGAGAACATGGACTCTGGTTCAAAATCTGGCTCTGCCCTCTACCAACTGTGGTACCTTGGCCAGGTTCCTTAGCCTCTCTGGGCCTCAGAGCTAATACCTACCTCACAGGACTGTTAGGGTGACTAACAGAGTTTTTTTTTAAGACAGAGTCTCACTTTGGCAGGCAGCAGTGCGATGGCATAATCTCGGCTCACTGCAACCTCTGCCTCTTGGGTTCTAGAGATTCTCCCACCTCAGCCTCCTGAGTAGCTGGGATTACAGGCACCTGCCACCACGCCCGGCTAAGTTTTGTATTTTTAGTAGAGATGGGGTTTCACCGTGTTGGCCAGGCTGGTCTGGAACTCCTGATGTCAGGCAATTTGCCCACCTTGACCTCCCAAAGTGCTGGGATTACAGGCATGAGCCACCGCGCCCAGCCTAATTGAATTAATACTTAGGAAGTGCTTAGAGCCGTACCTGATACATAGTAAGTCCCGTGTTGGTGTTTTGCTAAATAAATTGGTCTCAGCTCTGAAATATGGGATCGCACAGCTGCCAGCTCATCATGCAGGTCTGGATAGCCCTCATGGGCTCCCTAGACCTCTTCTTCTCCAAGCCCTTCATTTGCTCAGTAAATATTTATTGAACACTTACCATGTGCCTCTGTGTTTGGCCTTGGGTTGGCTGTGTGAACAAAACAAAATGGTCCCAGTGCTCACAGGATTTATAATCAATGCACAAATCAATACATAATGTCAAATCGTGCTGTATACTACTAAAGAATCAAAACATAAGACACTGCAAGAGAATAACAGGCCAAACCTACTTGGGGGCTAAGAAAGGTCTATATGGGGAAATCACCTTTGAGCCCAGATCTGAAGGATGAGAAGGAGCAGATATAAGAGTTGGGTGGTGGGAAAGAGCATTGCAGGTAGAGGGACCAGCATGTGTGGGGGCCCCTGGGCAAGCAAGGGTATGACACGTAGCAGAAATGGGAGGAAGGCCGATGTGGCTAGTGCCAGGGACTGAGGGGCTGTGAGAGAAGAGGTGAGGCGGGGTGTGAATTTAGGATGTGGGGTCACGTGCTAAGCAGAATGTAAAGGACGAAAGGGCTTTAAGCAGCAGAGTGGCATGGTCCCATTTGGCTAGGTGAGCCTGTCTGGCTGTCAGGTGGCAGAGCGGCTTTGTGGTGATGAGAGATTGGAGAGAGTAGTTAGAAGGCGTCTGCAGTGACCAAGGCGAGGCTTGCTGCTGCCTTACATTGGAGAAGTGGCCATGGGGATGGCAAGAAGTGGGTCAAGTCGAGACGTGTTTTGGAGGTAGAAGGCGGGGCTTAGGACTGTCACGTGTAGGAAAGCTTTCAGGATTTTAGGGGGTGTTAAGCTTGCTGGGACTCAAGGAGCTGGCGATGGGTGGGTGTGGGGGAATGGATTTGAGGGTAGAATCTAGGATGACTCCCCACGTTGTGGGCTGGATCACCTGGGAAGATGAAGATGGAGAATGTAAGGGAAAGAGAGTGTTTCCTTTCTTCAGCATCCCGAAACACTCTCTTTTGAATAGGCTCCATCACGTCTTCTGAAGTGCTGATCTTCTTTTATTCTATGAAATCGAAGACTCCTGAAAATGTGTTCTCGTCAGCACAGAGTGGAGAAAGACTGTTGCCCGTCTGTCCTAAACTCCATGCTTCCATTCCATCGGGTTCAGGGTCTGGGTCCAGATTAATTCTGGCTGTTATCACTTGCTAGCCACAAGATCTTAGGTAAGTTACTTAAATCTCTCTGTGCCTCAGTTTCTTTTTCTGCAAAATGGGGATAATAAGATAGAACTTCTCCCCTAGGTTATTTTGAGAATAGCATGAGATTGTGCTGAGCATACTGTAAATATTCATATAGCTGAAGGGCCAATTTCATTTTTGCCGCCTCCTTGAAACATACCATCCCTTAAGACCCCAAGAGCTTTCCTGCACCTTCCATTTCTGAGCCCTGCTTTCATCATTCTGTGCTCACGCAGTTGAATTTTTAAACCCAAGTTCAGGGCCTGACATTTATCCCTGTTAAATCTCATCCTGTTAGATGCAGCCGTTGGCGCCAGCCTGTCAAATTCCTTTTTATTTTGATGAGGAAGAGGTGGCGTGATGCATGCTAAGTTCATTTTTGTGGCCATAAAAACATCCATGGATGGTATTTTTGCCATCTTCTTGCCCCCTGGTGAGTGGTCCCCTAGCCTGGGGACGTGAAGGCAGGGACCAAGTTGGGCTGAGATGAGGGAGGCGAGGAGGCTCACTTGGCCTGAGGGCGATCCGGCACAACCATCCTGGTTCCCGTTTCCCAAGTCAGGCACTGGCTTGGAGTTCTGAGATGCCGGGCCAGAGAGACCTGTTCAAAGTCACTTCATGGGTTGGCCAGTGACAAGCCTAAGGCACAGGCCATGGCCCAACTGGCCCAGCTCTCTGTCCACAAGGCCCCACCACTTAATGATCTGACCTCTTTCCAAACCACCCTGTCACATTCCCTGACCTCGGATCAGAGAAGAATGTGGGCTAGACATGTCTCGCTCCACACGGCCCTCCGGCCTCTCCACTCCCAGAGTGTGCACGTACCCGCATGCCTCTGAGCGTAGCACCCCCCAACTCCCTCCCACTCCACGCACACACCTACTGTGTCCATGCCGGGCGAAACAACACAGCCCCTTCCACACTGGTTGAGGGGGGGTTGTGCTCTGACCCACTCATGCTCCTCCTCTGACCTTTCCAAGGTCTCTGTCCCCACCTTAGAACTGATCTCACAGCAGTGGCAGGTGGCTTTGTTGTTTATGCTTAACTGCATGCATTACTGAGCTTTCTTCCTGTGGGAGTCTCTCTCCCTAACTTCCTAAGGGCAGGTAGGTCTTCCGCTTAGGCCAAGAGCTCCCTGAGGACAGGGGCTGTGTATCCCATGACTTCTTCCCTTGCTCTCCAAGCACCTACTGGGCTCAGTTCATGGGGGGAGCTGGACTTCAAGGTGACCCTGGCACTTAGCAAAGGCCCAGAAGGACAGCCAAACCTAGAAGCCCTGAGAAGCAAAATAGTGCATTGATTCTGCATTCCTCCCAGACTTCGGGGGAGTGGAGGTGGAAAGACACCTCCAGCCAGGCACAACAACGCGCCTTTGGTACCAGCCTCTGGGACTGATGGACTCATTGGTCCAGTGCCCACCACCACTCGCCCTCTTCCATTAATGCACTCCTTGTTCACCATGTATGCTGCGAGGTATTTTTCCAGGCAGTAGTTTCTTGGGAGAATTGAATTTCCCTAATAAGTAGCCTTGCAAATAACTCAGAGGACAGGGAGAGAGAGGAAGCTCTCTCTCTAGATTCTAACACAGGGAAATCCACAAATTAACCCTCACTGGAGCAACCTGCTCAGACTAGAGAAGGGAAAAAAGGTTCCTTCTCTGCAAGGTTCCTTCTTTCGCTAGTTCCACATGTCTCACATAATTCTTGGTTAATTTTCTCCGCCAACCTGTTGGTATGGCTTGGAGAAGACTCGGGGAGAGAGGGACTGAGATGAAAGAGAAGAAGAAAAGTGGCTCACGCCTGTAATCCCAGCAATTTGGGAGGCTGAGGCGGGCAGATCACGAGGTCAGGAGTTCGAGACCAGCCTGACCAACACGGTGAAACCCCATCTCTACTAAAAAACAAAAACAAAAACAAACAAACAAAAAATAGCCGGGCGTAGTGGTGCATGCCTGTAATCCCAGCTACTCAGGAGGCTGAGACAGGAGAATTGCTTGAACCCGGGAGGTGGAGATTGTAGTGAGTCGAGATTGTGCCACTGCACTCCAGCCTGGGCAACACAGCAGGACTCCATCTCAAAAAAAGAAAGAGAGAGAGAAAAAAGAAAAGTATAAACACTTTATATTTGTATAATGCTTTGTATCTTTTCAAAGGACTTTGCCTCTATAAACCCAATACTCATTACATGCTATCAGTATAGACCCATTTATTCATCAGACTTTTAGTGAGAGCTCACTATGTGTTGGGCCTTATGCTAGGCACGTAGAGGAATGTTATAGGAAATTAGACCTGGAGGAGATAAAACCTTGGATAGGGGGACAGAATAAACAAATGACGAGAATTGAAGGTGGAAAAAGGGATAATGGGGATCAAAGGAGGAAAACACCAACCCTACAGTAGAGTAGAAATAGCAAGCACTTTACAAAGAAAATGATAGCTGAGCTGGGTTGCTTCTAATAGAGGAGGAAAGGAGGAGCTACAAGGAAGAGAGTTCTTATTTTGTGTAGCCCAAGTCTCCCTGCAACTGACGCTTATCAGTAGAGAGCAACCAGCATGGTGAAAGGCATAGAAACCACAGTGTACTGGGAAAGGGTGAAGGAAATTTGGAGTTTGAGCTGGAGAACAGACTTGGAGACAAGGGACACCCTTGCCATTATTTGAAGGACTGATGGATTTATGTATTTATTTATTTATTTATAGACAAGGTCTTGCTCTGTCACCCACGCTGGAGTGCAATGGTATGATCATGGCTCACTGCAGCCTTGAATTCCTGGGGTCAAACAATCCTCTTGCCTCAGCTTTTTGAGTAGCTGGGACTGCAGGTGTGCACCACCATGCCCAGCTAATTTTTAAAAATTTTTTTGTAAGGACAGGGTCTCATTATGTTGACTGGTCTTGAACTTCTGAGCTCAAGCAATTCTCCCACCCTAGCCTCCCAAAAATGTTGGGATCACAGGCATGAGCCACCACACTCGGCCAGGACTGATGGAAATAAAGACAAAGTAGATCCTCCCTGTGACTCCAGTGGGGAGACCCAAGGCCAGTGGGTGGGAGGAAAATATTTTAGCTCGAAAAAGAAAGACAGCATGTGATGCAGTGCAGACAAAGTAACCAGGGGTGGTTTCCCCTTTCCCTAAGAGGGCATTTGGCAATGTCTGGAGACAATTTTGGTTGTCACACCTGGAATGTGGGGTGCTACTGATATCTAGGGGGCTATCTAGCCAGGAATGCTGCTGCTACACATTCCACAGTGCACAGGACAATAACCCTCCACAGCAAAGAATCATCCAGCCCCAAATATCAGAGCGCCAAGGTCAAGTAACTCTGATGCAGTGGAAAAAGCCCAAGCTTGGGGTTCTAATCTCTCATACCAGCAGTGCCATTTACTAGCCTTGAGACTGTGGGCAAGTTACTCAAACCCTCTTGTTATCAGATCCTCATCTGTAAAATGAAGATAATAGAACCAAACAAAACCACTGAATCCCAAATTCAGTGGGTTCTTTCTGAAGAGTGCCCAGCAAAGTCCCTTCTATAGAGAACGTGCTCTGTAGTGCCTGTTATTAAAACACAAGGAAGATTTTATTTCCTTTATATCATGAAACTGTCTAATAATTGATCAGGGTGCCAGAGAGGTTATGAGTTGTAACGAGTTTTCTGTACCTGGGAGTGCTCAACTTCCTGCAGGGACGTTATAGAGGGTTTTCTGGAGTAGGTGTGTCAGTCACTCGGTCCCTCTATTCTGGCATTTTTCTTGAGGGGGATCAAGACATCTGCATTGCTTTTTTGTTTGTTTGTTTTGAGACGGAGTCTCACTCTATCGCCCAGCTGGAGTGCAGTGGAGTGATCTCGGCTCACTGCACCCTCTTCTGCCCAGGTTCAAGCAATTCTCCTGCCTCTGCTTCCTGAGTAGCTGGGATTACAGGCACCTGCCACCGTGCCTGGCTTTTTTTGTATTTTTAGTAGAAGCGGGGTTTCACCATTTTGGCCAGACTGGTCTTGAACTCCTGACCTCATGATCCACCCACCTCAGCTCCTCAAAGTGCTGGGATTACAGGCGTGAGCCACCGCGTCCAGCCAACATCTGCACTGTTGTAGGGGACCTCTCAGAGTGGTGAGAAAAACTATAGGGAAAGGATGCAAACCTTCACCTTCTGAAAGGTCAGAAGGTTCTGCAGAGCCCTGGGGGAGAATGGCTGAAGGCAGCTGTTCTATAACCCTGAGGCAGAGGGCAAGGAGCAGGTACAAGGAAGTGTGGGGGGAATTTATCTTAAACAAGCTTGTTATGTTGACCAGGAACTGACTTTTGATCATCCAAGTGCGTGAAGTTCCCTGAAAGGGGAACGATAAATGTTAATTACCTACAGGTTGTGTTGGCTCCAGGTTTTCGGCATTGTGCCTACACCAAATAAAAGCAAGCAGTTCCAGCTTCTCAGGGCTGCACTGTGGCCACTTGAGCTGCTCTTACACTGCATACCTGTGTCTGAGTGCTCATTTCGTCCATCGGCCAGGGTCTGTGGGACAGAACCGGGTGCATGGTGCCCCGTGTGAGTGCAGCGGATCATGACGGAACCCTCGAAAATGAAACTGAAGTGATTGCGCAGTAAGTAATTGGTGCCTGCTGGGGATTTCCAAGTTCAAGGGGATTTTCCAGCTAGGGTTTCATCATGGGACAACAGTTATCCCCTCAACAGCAACAGTACATAAAGGTATTGAAACAATTGCCTAAAGCTAGCGGAGCCTCGGTCTCGGAGACCCAGTTAAAGGAACTGATGCAAACTGTTGTTTTTCATAACCCATGGTTCCCAGAAGAAGGTACACTAGACCTAGAGCTCCGGGAACAAGTGGGAAGAAATCTTAAATGACGTGTGCAAAGGCACCAGGTCCCAGTAACATCTTTAATGTTATGGGTCCTAATAGGATTGCTTTGGCCCTGCTCTTCACAGAAGAGCCCAAAAAGGTAAGGGAAGAGGAACCACTACCCACTTTAATGCCTCCACCTCCCTCAGCCCCGCTGTTACTGGGTAAAGATACCAAAGAGGAGACGGAGGTTTTCCCCGAGCCCCCTCCCCAAGTAAACTGGGAAGAAGACAAGGAAGAAGACAGTTATGGGACCCTGCCTTAGGCAAGCAGCATTGGTAGAGGACCTCTTGGCCTGCCCAGTGATGCAAGATCGAGGCAATTGGGAGCATAAGCCCATTGCATTTAACACTTTTGAGGAAATAAGAAAAAGCATTAGAGAAAGTGGGACCACTGGCCCATTCACAAGAGGATTAATTGAGGCAATAGCAGATAACTACCATATGACTCCATGGGACTGGCTAAAACAACTTTAGGAGGCGAGTCAATACCCCCTATGGAGGGCAGAAATGACGAATTGTGTGAACAACAGGCTAACCAGAATCAATTGGCTGAACAAAACATACCGGCTGCTGTGCTCCAGGGGAGGGGTCCCTATGTTAATGTACAACAACAACTAAATTTTGTACCCCAAGCCTATGCACAAGTGTCCTTATGCGCCTGCAGGGCTTCGACCAAATTCCCAAAGATGGAGTTCAACAGGGATCTTTTGTAAATGTTCAACAAGGGCCTCAGGAGCCATTTATTGAATTTATCAATCAGTTAACTCAGGCAATTAAGAGCACACATGGAACATCAACCGTTCCATGGGTATCTTGTATAACCCTCAAGGACAAGCCATATTGGAACATGCCCGTTCCACCCTTAAAAATATGCCTTAAAAAAAAGGGGAATATGAGTAAGGACCCTACAACACTATTAGCACAAGTCTTATTCACCCTTAATTTCTTAAATTTAGATAGTAAATTTCAGTCAGCCATAGAAAAGCACTTTGCTAAAACCTCCCAAGATATAAAGCCTTCAGTGTTATGGCAAGATGTAAATAGTAATCTATGGTGCAGTCCAAATGATTTGCTAACATGGGGAAGAGGATATGCTTGTGTTCATATCCCCTCAGATCCTCTTTGGATTCCAGTGCAATGCATCAAAACATACCATGGCATGGCTAGGACCCAACCCAGTACCGGAAATGAAGAATGTGACCCTGCAGGACCTGCAGCCCTGGACAATGCACCTTCCTCAGACAACACAGGCCCTGGATGGGGAATGTGAAAAAGACAACTGGGGGATGCTGAATAAGACAACTCAGGAGGCTGAGCAAATCACAGATACCATTCACTACAGATAATCTGTTCCTTGCTATGCTGTCTGTTGAACATTGCAACTCTTGTAGAGATACAAAGCCAGAATACAAGCTGTAACTGCTGCACCTGTCAAACCTGTTGCTGCACACATCTGTATGCTTCAATCAACTAAACCTGATGCAAAAAAACAGAAAAGGGGGAGATGCAGGGGATCGCTCAGAGTGGTGGGAAAAACTATAGGGAAAGGATGCAAACCTCCTGAAAGGTCGGAAGGTTCTGCAGAGCCCCTGGGGAGAATGGCTGAAGGCAGCTGTTCTATAACCCTGAGACAGAGAGCAAGGAGTAGGTACAAGGGAGCATGGGGCAATTTGTCTTAAACAAGCTTGTTATGTTGACCAGGAACTGACCTTTGATCATCACACGCGTGAAGTTCCCTGAAAGGGGAACAATGAATGTTAATTACCTTCAGGTTGTGTTGGTTCCAGGCTTTCGGCATTGTGCCTGCACTGAATAAAAGCAAGCAGTTCCAGCTTCTCAGGGCTGCTCTCTGGCCACTTGAGCCAGGCAGTCTTCTAGCTGCTCTTACATTGCATACCTGTGTCTGAGTACTCATTTCATCCATCGGCCAGGGTCTGCGGGACAGACCCAGCACATTGTAACCCCAGCACCCCATGAATTGAAGGGATTGCACTTTTCCAGAAACCAAGAACTGATTGAATGAGAGCTGATCAAAGTAGTATTAGAACCTTACTCCCTGCCTCTTAAATAATGCTCTACCCTTCCTAGCCCCCCACTCCTTGGTTCTAGCCTTTAATAACGTGAGAAACTGAAGAAGGTCCCCAAAAAGTAATGCAAAGGACACAGAGGTCAGAAGAGGAGCGAAGAAGAAAGGGAAGGTTAAGGGGAGGAAGGGAAGCCCTGTGACAGGGGATGTGGAGCAGCAGGACATTGGCCCGTTGTCCCCACCACCTCAGAGGCCAGCAGGAGGAAATGAGCCTCACTGAGGAAGGTCCACACAGAAAGTGGTTCCCAAGGGAAGGTGAGGGATTCCATCTGGGGGAGCAGAAATTAGAATCAGCAACCATACATGAGTCCAGATTCTGGGCTCAGACCTTCGTGGACTGCTGTTGACGCACAAATGACAAATCTAAGCTGCTATGGAATGGCATGAATGAGGCAATTGGAAGTGTTCTGAAATCTAGGAAAGGGAAGTGGGCAAGCCCCATGGCAGGGCACTCAGAATCTCCAAGAGGCTCTTCTCAGAGAACAAACACCCCGCATGAAAACCTATTTGAGAATTACTCCACTAAAATGATGCTGGAGTGTAACTGCCTGAGAATGTTAACAAACGATTTAAACTGAAAAAGTTTTTATTTTTAGGTGAAGGAACAGATTCAGAGAGGTAAAATGAATTATCTAAGATCATAGTTAGTGGCAGAACTGGAACTAAAACCTAGGGATATATATATTTGTTAAAAGCTTTTTAAAACAGCATGGCTGAGAACCAATCGCATCAGACTCTCCTGTGTGCCTTGGTAAATGCAGATTCCTAGACTCCTCACAGAGCTAAGGAAATAGAGTCCTTTGGGATAAGCCTTGGAAATGTATTTTTTTTTTCCCCTTACCAAGCTCCCAAGAGCTAGAAAAGGAAATGTACCCTTAAGCTTACCAGGTGAGGTGACTCATATGCACATTAAGCTTGAGAGCCAGCAGTTTAGATAGGTTTGCTGATGGTAGACAGATGGAGTCCAAGACCTCTGAAGTGCCTCCCAGTCAAGGAAGCTGGGAATCTGTGATGTAGGTACAGCATAGGGTGGCTGTAGCCCCCTCCCCTCTCTGTGTATAGAGGCCATCTCATGAACCTCCAGGAAGAGTCAAAGAACTATCACACATCCTAGAGCTGGAATGGGCACCCTCCACACTAACCCCTTTGCATAGCCTGTCTGCTCTGCATGATCCCACAGCTGGTCACTACAGCCTGGAAGAGCTGAGACAGAGAAGACAGATGTGGGGAGGGAGAGTAACAATAATAAACAGACCTCAGACAAGAGGCTGCTGCACGGATCTCATTCAACTGTTTACTCAGGACAATAGGTTATCTTGTGGGGCAGGGGCGGGGGTCTGCTTTGGCTTGAGTGTGCCCGTCAGTCCAGCCCAGCAGGCCTCTGCCCTGTGGCTGTCATTGCCAGGCTGTCAGGAGAGGTGTCATCATTTGCTTTTCTCTGAATTCCAATCACTGTCTACTGTTGCAGCTGAACCTGAGCCTGACTTTTTCAGATGTTGCTCACTGTCTGCTGTTGCTGGTCCCCTATCACCTGATCCACTGCACCACAGAGTATGAGTTTGGGCAGGAGGGTAAGTCCACAAACCCAGGCCATGCAAACTGCCCTGTCCACCCTTCTCACTAAGCTCCAACTGAACCAGATGACATTGTCTGCTCCAACTGGGCTGTTTCCAATTCCCCAAACACACCCAGCACACTCCCATCCCAAACTGAGCCTTTGCTCTTGCTGTTTCCTCTGCCTGGAAGTCCTTCCCCACGTCGTTCAGCATATTCCACTCATTCTTTAGGGCCCTGGCAGACATTGCTGGTTGCATAACCTTCACCTCTTCTCCCTTTCTTTGTTTACAGTCCATTGATTTTGTTTAAGGAAGGGAGATCAATATGCCATCCTAAAAATATTGCTTCTAAGTGATAATGTAACACAGTTCTAGCCAATGGGATTTATACATTTATTTATGTTGGAGACAGGGTCTCACTCTGTCACCCAGGCTGGAGTGTGGTGGCATGATCTTGGCTCACCGCAGCCTCAAACTTCTGGGCTCAAACAATCTTCCCACCTCAGCCTTCTGAGTAGACTGGGACTACAGGCACAAGGCGCCATGCCCAGCTATTTTTTAATATCTATTTTTAACTTTTAATTTCCTTAAAAAAGGAAGAGACAGAGCTGGCATGTGTCTGGCATGTGTGTTTTGTTTTTCCCCTTCTTGCTCCCTGGAAAGTCTAAGCCTGGGGGTGGAGTAGCCAATTTATAACCAAGAGGATAAAGACCACATGTTAAGGATGTTGGCCTAGAAGACAGAAGGAGCCTAGGTCCTTCATGACATCTTGAGGCTTGCACCGTCCTATCTCCACTCTTCTTATAACAAGAGAAAAACAAACCTCTATTTGTTTAAACCTCGTAGTCAGGTTTCTGTTACATGCAGCCAAATGCAGTCCTAACCAATACAATGGCTTATCTAAATATATACATTTATTTATTTATGTATTTATTTACTTATTTAAAGAGAGATGGGGTCTTGTTTTGTGGCCCAGGCTGGTCTTGAGCTTCTGGGCTCAAGCAATCTTCCCACTTCGGCCTCCCAAAGTGCTGGGATTACAGGCATGAGCCACCTTGCCTGACCTTTCCCTCCATTTCTAATCATCCTGGCTGGATAGGCTTCTCCCTCCCTCTGTGCTCCATTGGCCCCTAGTTCCTCTCCCAGGGCAGTTCTCTCTCTCTCTTTTTTTTTTTCTTGAGACGGAGTTTTGCCTTGTTGCCCAGGCTGGAGTGCAATGGTGCGATCTCAGCTCACCGCAACCTCTGCCTCCCGGATTCAAGCGATTCTCCTGCCTCAGCCTCCTGAGTAGCTGGGATTACAGGCATGTGCCACCACACCTGGCTACTTTTGTATTTTTAGTAGAAATGGGGTTTCTCCATGTTGGTCAGGCTGGTCTCGAACTCCTGACCTCAGGTGATCCACCTGCCTTGGCCTCCCAAAGTGCTGGGATTACAGGCATGAGCCACCGCGTGCAACCAATTCTCTTTACTTACATGCTCATTGTATATTTGTCTCAGTAACTTTGATGTGAGCACCTAGAAGGAATGAGCCTTCCTCTTCCTGGTAACTCCTCACAGGAGCATCTGATCTTAGCAGATGCCTGGTAAAGATGATTGAAAAGAACTGATCGGCATTGACCTCTTTCCCCGAAGATCTACCAGGGTCATAGCACTCTGAAGATTATTTTGTGATATTTCCCCCATGGCCTCTCCATCAACTGCCCATACTCCCTACATTTGTCCCCTGTCCTCTGTCTGGGTCTAGACTCCAGGGCAGTGAGGCACAAGGGAAAACTATCCTATCACGTCTTGTATTAATAGAAACAGAATTAAGAGAGCAGATGTAGCTTGGCCTCCTAAGGGTCCCCTCCTTCTGCCCTCCCTAAGACTGTATGAGGGGAAGAGCAAGTTCTGAGGCTTCCTTCGAACCCCTCCCTCCACCATAGACTCTTGGAGCAGACGGTGTCATCTGGCTCAGTCTCCAGCCTTCAGGCAGACAAATTCTGCAGCTTTCAGAGCAGACAGAGAAGAGTCAGTATCTCTTCAACCATCAAGATGGGACAGACTATAAGAGGGCCCTGGAGGTAAGATGTTGAGGCTGTTACTAGGCTTGGTGGCATGCTGTCTGGCATCATGAAGGGGTCAAGCCAGATGCTAGTCTGGGATCTATGGTATACCTCCTTGAAGGTATGTCCCCTATGTAGGACCAGGGCTGGAGGAAGTTCTACATGTTTGTCTTCCCAGTAATCTACAAGCTCCTTCAAGGAAAGGAATGCCTTATTCATATTCACATTCTCCCACCTAACAGGGCACCTGGCACAAAAAAGATGCCAATAAATATTTGTGGGCAGAAGAGAGGAAGGGAGGCCTTAAGTAAACCCAAGCAAATGAGTTGCTAACCAGGACACAAGCCCTGTCCTTCCACAGCTCAGCCCAGTGTTCCGCTGTGGGACTCGTCTTAGAATGTTGCTCTGGCTTCTTCCTTAACCCTTCAGGCCCTGACTCGGACAATATCTCCTCTTTTACTTCTCCCTGCCCTTTTGATGCCAAAGCAGAATTCATCATTCCGTTCTCCAGTTGAATATTGGATACTCCATTACAGCCTTTAATCAACTGGATTGAGAGTCTTTGCCTCTTCCCCTTCACCAACAGTCAGGGATACTAGAGGGAAAGGCTCAGAGCCTGTTCCTCAGACCGGATGCAAGGGCCTCCAGGTTACTTGTAGATACAAAGGTCGCACAGCAAGGTAACTGGGATGAGGGTTGAGGTTAGACAGCTCTTTCTTGAGGTGAGGAGGGAGGTGGGGTGAGTGGAGGAAGGTTGCCTTTGAGGAGGGCTGGCAGGAGAAATGAGGCTTCTTTAGACCAGTGGGCATGTGCCATCTGGACAGGCTTGTTTTTCCTAAAAATCATGAGGCAGCTCTGGGCACCAGAAGTCAGAGCTGAGCCTGGGAGCAGGATGGAAAAGGTACCTATGCTGTCTCACCAGGGGCTTAGGGCTCCAGCATCACGGAAGGTAGAGTTGGACCTCTGGGGTCTCCGAGGCCAGTGGCTGCTGTAGGGCATCCCTGGGTCACTCTGAGTCCTTAAAGGTAATCATGGGGACCTGAGAGACACTTTCAATTTCTCCAAAGAACTCGTGAAATTTTCATCATATGGTAAGATTGAATAGGCTAAAGTAAAAGGTTGCTTTTCTTTGCTTTTGCCTAGAATTACATCAACACAGTGTCCTCATGGGAAAATAAATTATTCGATAAATGCAGTTTGGTGGGTACAGTTTTTCAAAATATGGGATCCTTTTTGATGTTAAAAAAGTTGGGAACCACTGGTTCCCCCAAATCTTTCTTTCCATAGATGAGAACGATGAGGCCCAGATAGGTCACAAAGCTGGTCAGTGGCAGGCCTAGGGTTAGGACCAAGTCAACTGACCCAAGTCAACTGCCCTCTCTGCACACCACGTGCCTCTCTGCTTTCTCTTTTCTTCATCATTCTTCCTGAAAGAGGAGTCCTCTGACTCTGCCACCCCAACACCTACTGCTCTCCAGTGGAACTTCTACAGGAGTCTGATACCCATGTGTTCTCTGGGGTGCCCCACTGAGCCCCAGCATCTACTGCCATCAATATTATGTCCATAGCTACCAGGGGAGTGGTGTCCCTATGAAAGAAAGAAGACATCCAAGATACCCCCAGGGGATACATCAGTCAGATTCATATTTAGTTATGGGTAAAGGAAACCTTGACAAATAGTGGCTTAACCAAGAAAGTTCCTTTCCTCCCTTCCCCTTCCCCTTTCCCTTCCCCTCCTCCTCCCCTCCCCTCCCCTCCCTTCCATTCCCTTCCCTTCCCTGTCTTTCCTTCCTTTCTCCCTTCCTTCTCCCCTCCCCTCCCCTCCCCTCCCCTCCCCTCCCCTTCCTTGTTTCTTTGTTTCTTTCCCTTCCATGCAACAAGAAGTCTGGGGGTGGGCAGTCCCAGGCAGGTGCAGCTGCTCAAGGAGGTCATTAAGGTACCAGGCTCTTTCTGTTTTTCTGTTCTATCATCCTCAGTGTTTAGCCTTTCTCCTCAAGGTTACAAAGTAACTGCTGCACCTCTGGACACCCAAGCAAATTTCCAGTCAAGAAGAGGGTGAAAAAGGTCAGGGGGAGGGAAAAGCCCACTGCTAGAAGGCCTTGGCTCTGATTATTCAGGAAGGGAAGGCCTGGGATAGCTCCCCCTCTCTTTGGCTAGAAGTCATCTCATGAACATCACTAGCTGTAAGGGACACTAGACATTTAAGCATTTTCTTTCCAGCCCTTATACTAGAGGAAGGTAATATAGAAGAGGATTGAAATGGGGTAGAGAGAGCCAATATAAACATGAACATCTCCCCTGCATCCTTACCCATCCTCCTCTCCAGCCTTGCTGTTAAAAGGAGAGGTGACTGTGGGCAGCCAATCTTTCCACTGGTGCTATGGATCCCATGCCATGTCACTTCGTCACCTCTGTTTCCTGTATCTTCAAACTTTTCTGCTCTCCTGGATCTTGTCATTCACTTTTTAATACATTCTTAAATCATTCCCGTGTTAAACAAAGTCGAACAACTCTTGGAGCAGTGATTTAGGGGACTTGTAGAAAAATGTTGGGATCTAAAATTGTGTTTGTCAGCATTTGCTGACCTTCAGTGAGTTGCTGCAAGGCAGAGACAATCATCAGTCATGCTAGGCCACAGGAGAGCAGGAAGGACACAGTTTACAGCTTCATCAAAAGGCCCTTTATGACTGTGGCCAAAGATTCATGTCCTTTGCAAACTACAAATCTGAATATGGCTCTTCTCTTGAGTGACAAAAGACAACTCTGTTAGGCTTTGGTTTTTCATCTTTAAAATGGGGACATAATATACTTGCTTCAAAGGATAATCCTGAGGATACAGTGAATAATATACACAAGAATGGCTTATCTTATAAAAGATAAACTAAAGCAGAGCTGGGGGTAAGAGAGAAACCCAGCCTCCATGTGTGAGTGGCGCATGTTCTTGTGCCAAAATTCAGCCCCATCCCATGTGTGTTCTGCTGTGTGAGCCAAAAATGTCCTTTTTCTCTCCTTAATGTTCAGGTTACATTTCTTTCTGTGCAACACAGAGCATCCTCTCTAATAAACTCATCCATTCCCTTAACCTCCAGTGACACTCAGGTCCATCCCTATAGCCCAAACCTTTCTCCTACACTCCGCAGCCATCTACCCACATCCGTATTTGATATTAATACTTGGATATATACAGACCCCTCAAACTCAAAATGTCTAAAATTGGGCTCTTCATCTTCCCCATACCCGTGTTTCCTCCTCGTGTTCTCTGTCTTAGTAAATGACATCATAATTTATTGGCTGCCCAAGCTGAAAACTGGAAATCATACTTGGCTTCTTCCTCTTCTTCATTCTCCACATCCCATCATCAAGCTCTGTAACTTATATCTCTTAAACATCTCTATCTTCAATGTCATCCTCTTAGTCCAGGCCATCATCTCTAGCCTCTGTGACCATCATTATTTCTTTCCTACCCAACATAATTTCCCTATTTACTTGTCTATAAGAACCCCTACATGGCTCCAGAGAGCCATGTGCCTAGTTCTAGGTACTGAGTCATAATGAAGAACGTTGCTCCTCTTTGCCAGATACTCAATTTTCCAGCCTTGCTTGCAATTAGAAGGGCATTGTGACCCAGTTTTGACCAATGAAATGTAAAAAGACATGCTGGTCTCCTGGGAAAGTTTTGCTTTACTAAGAAAAAGAATAGAAGGGGTCTAGTACTGTCCCCTCCCCCTTCTGCCTGCCTTGAATACAATTATTGTGTCTGGAGCTGAGGCAGCCATCTTGCTACAATGAGGGACTAAGCAAGAACATACATAGCCAATATGTGGAGGATGGCGGTGCAGAAGGATGGAAAAAGCCTGGGTTTCTAACAACGCTATCCCTGAGGAGAGCTTATTTCCTGATTTCCTGTGGGTAAACAATCAATGTCATTACAGGTTTTAAGCTATGTTAGGTATTCTCTTACACGAAGCTGAAAGCATTTCTAACCAATGTAATCTCCCTGGCTTTGTTCTCTTCCTCTCCTTTAATTTATTCCTCACATAGTATTCAGAATAATCTTTTACAAATATAATTCTGATGTTGACATTTCCTTGCTAAATGCATTTGATGGCGTTCTATCCTTTAGTTTAGTGAAACTTGTATGGCCAGCTTCACCAGCGTGGAATAAAAATGAAGCCTGCCTCTTTTTTAATATTCACAGTAACCACTGGAGCTTCAGTCTGTTCAGATTAGCAGGTGTCCAATATCCCTTTCAGGCCTAATTCAAAGGAGTCAATCTGGCATTCAAATGCCAAGCAAAGGGAGAACTTGAGTGTATGCAGGCTGTCATTGGGTCCATCCTTTTGGCCATCATTGACTGTCCCATGGCATCCCATTTGTAGGCTGGTCACATTTGACTGGCCCATTCCTGTCTGACACTTCCGTGACATCCTTGGTTGGTCCACATCCCCTGCACCGGCCATGGTAGTGGTGGGTCCTTAAGAGGGAATTGCATGCCAGTAGTCAGACACTTGGGTATAGGATAGCCACGATTATAGTTCTGTTGGCCTATGTTCATCCTCTTCCTAAGTCATATCTCCCATGCCAGGGTGACTGGATGCAGAAGGGCTTCCAGACTCAGCCACATGCTGATCACAATCAGCCTTCAGCCCAGAGCTCTTTTAGCTCATAGGATTGAAACCAGGTAACCAGACCCAGCTCTGCTTTTATAAAGTTCACTCGAACTCTGAACTCCACAGTATTAGGATCAAGTGTGCATGTTGGGGGACTCCCTTAATATGGCTGGACCCTGCCTGCCTCCCCAGCCTCATTTCATGCCACTGTCCTCCATGTCTCTTAGCACCAATTATGCCAGGCTTCTTCATTTTTCTCACAAGCATTAACATTTTTCTTGTTTTTAGGTTCAAACATGCTTTTTAAAATTTTTTTTTTATTTTTTTATTATACTTTAAGTTCTAGGGTACATGAGCACAATGTGCAGGTTTCTTACATATGTATACATGTGTCATGTTGGTATCCTGCACCTGTTTCCTCGTCATTTACATTAGGTATATCTCCTAATGCTATCCCTTCCCCCACCCCCCACTCCACGACAGGCACCCATGTGTGATGTTCCCTTTCCTGTGTCCAAGTGTTCTCATTGTGTAGTTTCCACCTATGAGTGAGAACATGCGGTGTTTGGTTTTCTGTCCTTGCGATAGTTTGCTCAGAATGATGGCTTCTAGCTTCATCCATGTCCCTACAAAGGACATGAACTCATCCTTTCTTATGGCCGCATAGTATTCCATGGTGTATATGTACCACGTTTTCTTAATCCAGTCTATTATTGATGGACATTTGGGTTGGTTCCAAGTCTTTGCTATTGTCAATAGTGCCGCAATAAACATATGTGTGTATGTGTCTTTATAGTAGCATGATTTATAATCCTTTGGGTATATACCCAGTAATGGGATGGCTGGGTCAAATGGTATTTCTAGTTCTAGATCCTTGAGGAATCGCCACACTGTCTTCCACAGTGGTTGAACTAGTTTACACTCCCACCAACAGTGTAAAAGTGTTCCTATTTCTCCACATCCTCTCCAGCATCTGTTGTTTCCTGACTTTTTAATTATTACCATTCTGACCGGTGTGGATGGTATCTCATTGTGGTTTTGATTTGCATTTCTCTGATGGCCAGTGATGATGAGCGTTTTTTTCATGTGTCTGTTGGCTGCATAAATGTCTTCTTTTGAGAAGTGTCTGTTCATATCCTTTGCCCCCTTTTTGATGGGGTTGTTTGATTTTTTTCTTGTAAATTTGTTTCAGTTATTTGTAGATTCTGGATATTAGCCCTTTGTCAGATGGGTAGATTGTAAAAATTTTTCTCCCATTCTGTAGGTTGCCTGTTCACTCTTATGGTAGTTTCTTTTGCTATGCAGAAGCTCTTTAGTTTAGTTAGATACCATTTGTCAATTTTGGCTTTTGTTGCCATTGCTTTTGGTGTTTTAGTCATGAAGTCCTTGCCCATGCCTATGTCCTGTATTGCCTAGGTTTTCTTCTAGGGTTTTTATGGTTTTAGGTCTAACATTTAAGTCTTTAATCCATCTTGAATTAATTTTTGTATAAGGAGAAAGGAAGGGATCCAGTTTCAGCTTTCTACATATGGCTAGCCAGTTTTCCCAGCATCATTTATTAAATAGGAAATCCTTTCCCCATTTCTTGTTTTTGTCAGGTTTGTCAAAGATCAGATGGCTGTAGATGTGTGGTATTGTTTCTCAGGGCTCTGTTCTGTTCCATTGGTCTATATCTCTGTTTTGGTACCAGTACCATGCTGTTTTGGTTACTGTAGCCTTGTAGTATAGTTTGAAGTCAGGTAGCGTGATGCCTCCAGCTTTGTTCTTTTGGCTTAGGATTGTCTTGGCAATGCAGGCTCTTTTTTGGTTCCATATGAACTTTAAAGTAGTTTTTTCCAATTCTGTGAAGAAAGTCATTGGTAGCTTGATGGGAATGGCACTGAATCTATAAATTACCTTGGGCAGTATGGCCATTTTCACAGTATTGATTCTTCCTATCCACAAGCGTGGAATAGTCTTCCATTTGTTTGTGTATTCTTTTATTTCGTTGAACAGTGGTTTGTAGTTCTCCTCGAAGAGGTCCTTCACATCCCTTGTAAGTTGGATTCCTAGGTATTTTATTCTCTTTGAAGGAATTGTGAATGGGAATTCACTCATGATTTGGCTCTCTGTCTGTTATTGGTGTATAGGAATGCTTGTGATTTTTGCACATTGATTTTGTATCCCGAGACTTTGCTGAAGTTGCTTATCAGCTTAAGGAGATTTGGGGCTGAGATGATGGGGTTTTCTAAATATACCATCATGTCATCTGTAAACAGGGACAATTTGACTTCCTGTTTTCCTAATCAAATACCCTTTATGTCTTTCTCCAGCCTGATTGCCCTGGCCAGAACTTCCAACACTATGTTGAATAGGAGTGGTGAGAGAGGGCATCCCTGTCTTGTGCCAGTTTTCAAAGGGAATGCTTCCAGTTTTTGCCCATTCAGTATGATATTGGCTGTGGGTTTGTCATAAATAGCTCTTATTATTTTGAGGTGTGTCCCATCAATACCTACTTTATTGAGAGTTTTTAGCATGAAGGCTGTTGAATTTTGTCGAAGGCTTTTTCTGCATCTGTTGAGATAATCATGTGGTTTTTTTCTTTGGTTCTGGGTTTATATGATGGATTACATTTATTGATTTGCATATGTTGAACCAGCCTTACATCCCAGGGATGAAGCCAACTTGATCGTGGTGGATAAGCTTTTTGATGTGCTGCTGGATTTGATTTGTCAGTATTTTATTGAGGATTTTTGCATCGATGTTCATTAGGGATATTGGTCTAAAATTCTCTTTTTTTTGTTGTGTCTCTGCCAGGCTTTGGTATCAGGATGATGCTGGCCTCATAAAATGAGTTAGGGAGGATTCCCTCTTTTTCTATTGATTGGAATAGTTTCAGAAGCAATGGTACCAGCTCCTCTTTGTGCCTCTGGTAGAATTTGGCTGTGAATTCATCTGGTCCTGGACTCTTTTTGGTCAGTAGGCTATTAATTATTGCCTCAATTTCAGAGCCTGTTATTTGTCTATTCACGGATTCAATATCTTCCTGGTTTAGTCTTGGGAGGGTGTGTGTGTCCAGGAATTTATCCATTTCTTCTAGATTTTCTAGTTTATTTACATAGAGATGTTTATGGTATTCTCTGATGGTAGTTTGTATTTCTGTGATCAGTGGTGATATCCCCTTTATCATTTTTTATTGCATCTATTTGATACTTCTCTCTTTTCTTCATTAGTCTTGTGAGCAGTCTATCAATTTTGTTGATCTTTTAAAAAAACAGCTCCTATATTCATTGAATTTTTGAAGGTTTTTTCGTGTCTCTGTCTTCTTCAGTTCTGCTTTGATATTAGTTATTTCTTGCCTTCTGCTAGCTTTTGAGTGTTTGCTCTTGCTTCTTTTAATTGTGATGTTAGGGTGTCAATTTTAGATCTTTCCTGCTTTCTCTTGTGGGCATTTAGTGCTATAAATTTCTGCCGAGACCAGCTTGGCTGGGAAGACCCTAACCCAGTGGTGCTAGAGGAATTAAAGACACAGAAATATAGAGGTGTAAAGTGGGAAGTCAGGGGTCTCACAGCCTTCACAGCCAAGAGCCCCAAACAGAGATTTACCCACATATTTATTAACAGCAAGCCAGTCATTAGCATTGTTTCTATAGATATTCGATTAACTATAAGTATCCCTTATGGGAAACGAAGGGAAAGGGATGGGCCAAAATAAAGGGATGGGTCTGGCTAGTTACCTGCAGCAGGAAAATGTCCTTAAGGCATAGATCGCTCATGCTATTGTTTGTGGTTTAAGAACACCTTTAAGCAGTTTTCCGCCCTGGGTGGGCCAGGTGTTCCTTGTCCTCATTCTGGTAAACCCACAACCTTCCAGTGTGTGCGTCGTGGCCATCGTGAACATGTCATAGTGCTGCAGAGATTTTGTTTATGGCCAGTTTTGGGGCCAGTTTATGGCCAGATTTTGGGGGGCCTGTTCCCAACATGTCCCCCTTATTTGATTTGCAAATCTGATTTGCAAAGGCAGCTTTGTCACGGTGAGCTACTTCTCACAGGAGTCAGGATCCACATCTGCAGACTATACAAAGACAAACAACACAGATTAAAAGCGCAACCATCATTGAAATTACAGAGCTTCCAAGTGTTTTTATCCATTTTAATGGGTTACTAGCTGTTAATCTGTCTGCAACTCCTTTAAGCACTCCGGTTGCTGGCATTAAGGTCAGGTGTGCCTGGGATGCTTTAAATATTTGTTCTTTTAATTTCACAATATCCAAAGACAAGTTTCTAGAGTGTCCTTCTAGATGCTTTTTTATTCTTCCCCAAAGTTTGATCTTATTAAGAGCTATTAATAGTTTCCACAAATCCTTATGTTTAGCTCCTACAAAGGGCCACATCATTTGAGGCTGAGGTGCCACTGTACCGCCATGGTTCCAGATAATAGGAACTTTTGCCGTACTTTTATTTCTACCATCTGACCGTTTTGTTCAGACCAGCTTAACATACTGTGGCCATGGCACGCAGACTGAGAGGTGCAATTCAAGCTAAACATCCCCTTAGGGGACCAATTAATAATGATTCCATAGGAATTGTTGCACAGCACCTCTGTCTGTTCTGCAGTGAAGTCTTCCTAAACAAGTATGTTCATTCTTTTTTTCTAACTGGGTCCAATCCTGTTTACAAATAGGTTTTTGAGGGCAGTATGCCTCAATTATAGGAGCAGATTTATTATGGTAAATACTGAGATCAGAAAGGATGTGTAAGTGTGTCAAAGGGTGATTACATCCAGGCATTCTTACTAGCCAAGATTGATAAATATGCCCAGTAAATATAATTGTTCTCTGTGTCAGCTCTTGTTGAAGGAATACTCACAGCAATGGTGATCACCACTATCATAGATACCATTAAATTACTCATTGTGACTGGTTGTCCTGCTTTCCTCAGGTTTTCTTCTGCCATCTGTGACAGCTTCTTGATCTGTCCCCAGGTGGATGGCTGTGTTCAACAGGTGTTGCTCATGACAGTTGGGGTTCTCCTCGGCATCAGCCTTGACATGGCTGCAACCAGTGGGTCCCTGGGATCCTCCCGGAATCTCTTCCTTGGCATTTGGCTCATGTTAAGGTTTCAGGTGTCTTGATGGTATGGCTGTTGATTTTTGACCTGGAGAAACACAAGCATAACCTCTACCCCAAGTTATTATTTTACCTATTTCCCAACTTTTTGTTATTGGATCTCTCCACCAAATCAGTTGTTCTACTTCTGTCTTTGCAGTTGGTTTCTGTAGATGCTGTTCAGCTGCTGATAACATCTGGCCTTTGGGCAGGCTCAAAAAATTTAAAATTAATAATGCTAGATTCAATTGTGTATGGGCTCTCCCATAATCTCTATTTCTCCCCCTTTTTTGTTTTTATTTTCAGTTGTTCATCTGTATGAAATCATAACTGAGCATTTTCAATCAACTGTGTGGAATGAACCAGAATAAGCAGCTTTACCATTACTAGACCCATCTGTGAAACAATGAAAATGCTTAGCAGGCTGCAGGTTGTTTACAGCAGGAATTGTAAATGCAAACCTTTCACAGTCTTGCTCAGCTAAGGGGATAGTAAAGAAACAGTCTTTTAAATGTATGCTATTAAAGGCCAATTTTTTGGAATTATGGCGGGAGAAGGCATTCCTGGCTGTAATGCTCTCATAGGTTGTATAACTGAATTGATGGTTCTTAAGTCAGTTAACATTCTTCATTTACTTGATTTTTTCTTAATTATGAAAACTGGAGAACTCCAAGGGGAAAATGTTGGAGCTATGTGCCCATTTTTTAATTGTTCAGTAACTAATTCCTCTAAAGCCTCCAGTTTCTCTTTACTTAGTGGCCATTGTTCTATCCAAATTGGCTTATCTGTTAACCATTTTAAAGGTATAGGTTCTGGAGGCTTAACAATGGCTGCCATCAAAAATGATGTCTTAAACCTTGGCGGGAACTTTGTCTTTCCACTTGAAGTCATTCTTTCAAACCTTGCAAATTTTTTTCTAGACCCATACCAGGGACATACCCCATTTCATGCATTGTATGTTGATTTTGAGGGTGATATAATTGTTCTGGAATTAGAACTTGTGCTCCTCATTGTTGTAATAAACCTCTCCCCCATAAATGTATAGTTACAGATGTTATAATTGGTTGAATAGCTTCCTTCCGATGCATTCAAACATCCTCCTTTAGCTTAGAGAAGTTTGTTATTACTGACCTTCTGAAGCCTATTTCTGTCAGTTCATCAAAGTCATTCTCTGTCCAGACTTTTTCTGTCGCTGTCAAGGAGCTGCATTCCTTTGGAGGAGAAGAGGTGCTCTGATTTTTAGAATTTTCAGCTTTTCTGCTCTGGTTTCTCCCCATCTTTGTGGTTTTATCTACCTTTGGTCTTTGATGATGGTGACGTACAGATGGGGTTTTGGTGTGGATGTCCTTTCTGTTTGTTCGTTTTCCTTCTAACATTCAGGACCCTCAGCTGTAGGTCTGTTGGAGTTTGCTGGAGGTCCACTCCAGACCCTGTTTGCCTGGGTATCACCAGTGGAGGCTGCAGAATGCAAATATTGCAGAACGGCAAACGTTGCTGCCTGATCCTTCCTCTGGAAGCTTCATCTCAGAGGGGCACCCGGCTGTATGAGGTGTCAGTTGGCCCCTACTGGGAGGTGTCTCCCAGTTAGGCTACTTGGGGGTCAGGGACCCACTTGAGGAGTCAGTCTGTCCATTCTCAGATCTCCAACTCTGTGCTGGGAGAACAACTACTCTCTTCAAAGCTGTCAGACAGGGATATTTAAGTCTGCGGAAGTTTCTGCTGCCTTTTGTTCAGCTATACCCTGCCCCAGAGGTAGAGTCTACAGAGGCAGGCAGGCCTTCTTGAGCTGTGGTGGGCTCCACCCAGTTCAAACTTCCTGGCTGCTTTGTTTACCTACTCAAACCTCAGCAAAGGCAGATGCCCCTCACCTAGCCTCACTGCCGCCTTGCAGTTTGATCTCAGACTGCCGTGCTAGCAGTGAGCAAGGCTCCATGGGCGTGGGACCCTCCAAGCCAGGTGTGGGATATAATCTTCTGGTGTGCCGTTTGCTAAGACCATTGGAAAAGTGTAGTATTAGGGTGGGAGTGTCCCAATTTTCCAGGTACCATCTGTCATGGCTTCCCTTGGCTAGGAAAGGGAATTCCCTGACCCGTTGCACTTCCTGGGTGAGGCAATGTCCCACCCTGCTCTGTGGGCTGCACCCACTGTCTGACAAGTCCCAGTGAGATGAACCCAGTACCTCAGTTGGAAATGCAGAAATCACCTGTCTTCTGCATCGCTCACGCGGGGAGCTGCAAACTGGAAGTGTTCCTATTCAGCCATTCTGGAACTTCTCCCAAAACATGCTTTTTTAATCTGCCTGAACATATTCCCACCCTTTCACCTAGCTAACTCTTATTCTTCTTTTAGGTCAGGGGTCCGCAACCCCCAGGCTGTGGACTGGTACAAGTCCATGGCCTGTCAGGAACCAGACCACACAGTGGGAGGTACAGGAAGTGAGTGGCCAGCAAGCATTAACACCTGAGCTCCTCCTCCTTTCAGATCAGCAGCACCATTAGACTCTCATAGGAGCACAAACCCTCTTGTGAACTGTGCATGCAAGGGATCTAGGTTGCACACTCCTTATGAGAATCTAACTAGCACCTGATGATCTGAGGTGGAACAGTTTCATCCCAAAATTATTCCCCTCTGACCCCCACTGTCTGTGGAAAAATTATCTTCCACGAAGCCAGTTCCTGGTGCCAAAAACATTGGGGAACTGATGTTTTAGGCTTCAGGTTAAGTGTTACCTCATTAGACAGGTTTACCTGGCCCTGAGTCCCCTTCCACCACACTCACCTATTTAGTAAAGCCTACAGTTTTCACCACCAAGTGAAGTCTGTCCATCTTGTTCACTGCTTAGCAAAGTAATAAACAATTGCAACTCCATAAACGGATGGTCAAGTTTTGTCTCCTCTTGTCTAAGTGATGAACTTCTACCCATCTTGCACATCCTCCTCACACTCCCAAACCCAAACTGGTTCAACTTCTCTTTTCTGTGTTCCAATAACACATTTTACCTTCCCTATCACAGACTTCATCTTAGTACATCATGATTCTGTGTTTACTTATCTGCCTCTCCATCTAGGATTTGAGCTCCTTGGGTTCTGTGGTCTTGTTTTATTATCTTTGTATCTCCTAAGAAGAATGCTTGGCAGCCTCTCAATGATGTTTACTTTATAAATGAATAAATCTGTTGTAAAAAGAGCCCTGGGAACCCTAAAAGTAGAGAGTAGGAAGTTGAGGGAGGGAGGCAATTTTAGATTTAGCTAACTGCCCTGAACATGGCATAGATGAATTCTTCCTGTCTAACCTATTTGGGGAAGTGGATAGAGAGTTCTGTGTCCAACTGTATATTTGCATATTTACATTTAGCTAGAAAAATAAAAACTGTCCCTAGTACAGAAAGATGGGGAAGGCAGATAACCTCTGTTCTAGGAGCTTAATTAGCAAGTCACAGGGGCTATTTTGAGAGCTTCCAGTGAGTTTTTGGCTATGCTAAGGGAGTTCATGAGCCACGTTTGGCAGCAGAGGTTGGAGAAAGCTAAATTGTTCCACGTAAGAAATGAGAGGAATTTGGATTTTGCCTCTAAGAAGAAGACAACAACGAAGAGGGGGAAGGAGATTCGCTGAATAACATGCAAAGAGTCTGCACCCTGAGTTGTGAAAATGATCAATAGATTTTTAAAAAGTAATACCAGAAATGTCTGTTGTTTAGTATTATTTAGTGCTTAGTGTTATTGCTATGATATAAAGCTCTTCATTGCTTCAAAGCTTCCTAAGTTTTCCACATCACAGAAGCCTTGCGAATGTTTTTGCCACATTCTCCACCTGGATGGTGGTGGTGTGGAACGGGGTCAGTCACCAGGAATGGCCAGAGGACCCTGGATGGAACAATTCGTCAGAAGCAGGAGCACCCTAAGGAAGTCTGTGGAAAACTTGAGATGGACATTAGACTTTGCAAACTTCAAAGGGTGATGCTGGTTGAAGGTACTTCTGCCCTGACCTGAAGGGTCAATGTGACCCCTTCTAGTCTTTATGAGCAGACCCCTTCTAGTCTTTAATGTGTGTTTTAGTGGCAGTGTGTGTGTAAGAAATGTGGACTTTCATTGTCTGTATAATTGAACCCTGTGCTTGCAATTATCCTTGAAGGTGTATGTGTTTATGTGCTGCTTTTAGAATGATGTATTGATATGACTGCATGTTGAGTCCCTGTGGGAGAGGCTGCTAAATGGTCATGTGACCATACTTTTCTTCTTCACCTAAGAACACCAAGCCCCTTCCCACTCCATGAGAAGTAGAGGCCTTCCCAGGATCAAACCAGCACTCCCTCTCTGAGCCTCCCCAAGTAACATACACTACCTGCCCCATTTTCTACTTCTCCTGCCCCTGCCTGTTTCCTCGTCTTCTTCCTCCAGCCCCAAGAATAGCTGAGGCTCTTAACTAAGAGCAAGAAAACAAAAAATCAGGTCACCAGATGTGTTTCATTCCACCTCTCCCTCTCTAGCTATCCTCCCCACAAACCAACACATTCTGAGCACATATACAGCAAGCACCTGGCATCCCCCCAAACCCAGCTGTGCCTCTGCCTGGCAACAGACCCCACTCAGGTGGAAATTTGGGGTGCCCACACAAGCATACTATATGGTTCATCCTGTCTCTAGCACTATGGTGCAGCTGTTTTGTTCTGCCTAGACAGCCCAAGCAGACCCCAGAATGATTTTTCCCATCCTGAATGAAAGGTGATAAGTTGATGTCATCTGTACTGCCAGGTCACCTTCTCCCTGTGTAGACACTGCCTGTCTCAGTGTAGGAGGATACTGAGGTCTCCTGAACAAGGTCCCTGTCCGGAGGCTAGAAGACGGAGAGACCAGCAGTCCTGCCTCAGCTCACGGGCTGGGTTCACTTGAGCTGGTCCCCACCTGGAGCCCAAAATGAGTGTCTTGTGCTTTGGAATGAACAGACATCTGGGATTCTCATTGGGGACTGTTTACTGGTTCATTTGCATGGCACGTTAACAGCCCACAGCAGCCCACTTTCTGCCAGGGACTTTCAGGAACAATTTCTTCAAGCCAGCGTGGCCCTGCCTGGGCATGAGCCTTCCCCATCCCTTCTTCCCTCCCCACATCAGCCACGTGGAAGTGACTCATGCAGGCTCTCTGAGCCCCTGCCAGCAGCAGCTAGAGGATTGCCTGGATAAAGTTGGGATGGGCTACTTCAGGAGCAAGGAGCAGTCCAGAGTCCCTTTTGGAATTCCATGGGCCTCTGTGCCCTCTTCCTACTACTACTCCCAACATCACCTGCAGCCCAAACCTCATGCAGCAGCGTCTCCCTGATGCTGGGGAGAAAGTTCATCCTTCCTTATCTGCTTCTCTCCTTTCTCCCGTAGCACGTACCACAATCAGGGACAACTGTGTGAGTTATCTTGGCTTTTCCCTGTACTATTATATAAATAACCCACACTTAAAGCAAAATATTCATATATATTATTTTGTTTTATACTCATGATCACTCTATGAGATAGTTGTTATATTTCCCATTTCAAAGAAGAAGAAATTGAAGATTAAAAAATTAAGTGAGGCAAAGCATAGAGGATGTTTAGGCAGTGAAACTACTCTGCATGAGCCTATAAAGGTGGATACAATTCATTATACATTTGTCCAAACTCATAGAATGTGCAACATCAAGAGTGAACCTTAATGTAAACTCTGGACTTGGGGTGATAATGATGCTGAAATGTAGTTCATCAGGTTTAGCAGATGACTGGTCCTGTGGGGGATGTTGATAGTTAGGGAGGCTGTGTGTGTGAGCGGCAGGGGATACATGGGGAACTCTTTATGCTTTCTACTCCCTTTTTATGTGAGCATAAAACTGCTCTAAAAAGAAAAGTCTATTTTAAAAATGCCATTTTAGGCAACACAGAGAGACTTTGTCTCTACCAAAAAAAAAAAAAAAAAATTAGCCGGGTGTGGTGGTGCACTTCTGTGATCCCAGTTGCTTCGGAGGCTGAGGTGGGAGGATTGCTTGAGCTCAGGAGGTTGAGGCTGCAGTGAACTATGATCACACCACTGCACTCCGGCCTAAGTGAGCAACAGAGTGAGACCCTGTCTCAAAAATAATAATAGTAATAATAAACACATAAATACTTATTTTTTAAAAATTTAAGCTTTAAGTTATTTTAAAAATTTTTCCTTGATCCCCAGAGTTTCCTTTGTTTTAAATGTACTGCATGAGCTTCTGAATGTACTTGGAGATCTACCAGTACCTCTCCTTGCCAGTTGTAGCTCCTCACCCCAACATGTCATCTGTCTGCCCCACCCTCCTCAACCCCCAGTCTATAAGAGCTGTGAGCCTTGACTTAGTTGTCTCTGTATTCTTAGCTTGTGGCAGTGTCTGACACGTAGATGCTGGATAAATGTCTGCTGGGAGAATGCATGAACGAATGAATGCATGGAGGAAAAGGAAGGAGAGGGAGAGAGAGAAGATAGTGGGAAGGAAGAGAGGAAGAGATTAAAAAAACAGGAAAAGGAGATGGAAGAAGAAGTAGAGTGCAGTATAGGGTTGGAAAGAAAAAAGGCATCCCTTGATTTTATCTTATCCCCTTTGTCGTCCTGGGGACTGGAAGGCCCTTCTCAGTTCCTTTCTTTTCTCTCTTCTCCCAACAGGATAAGGACTTTGGCCAGAGCCCTGCCTATCCCCCAGGTATCCCCAAAAAGTCTTTAACCCTTAGACATAGAACTGCTCTGTCCCTTTTCTACAAAACAAACGTGTTATTTGGGCAGAAGAGGAAAGGAGAAAATTTGAAGTGGAAAAATCTTTGGTTTGGAAATTCAGCTGACTGCCCTCATTTGGAATAAAATGTCCTTCAGTCCCTGGCTGTGTGGCAGGCAGGCCCGGCCAACAGCAACACCGGATGCCGGGAGACTGGGAGGAGGCCTGGGGATTTTCAGAGGAGCCGCCAGAGTGGTATGAACTTGGAATCCAGGAAGAGAGTGATGGGGCTCATCTCCAAGGGCTGAATCCCTATCCTCTTCCTCATTTCTTCCAGACAGTGGTCAGTTGTCCCGATGTGTCAGGCAGAGCGCTATCCTGGGGGCACAGACAGGACCAGGATAGGCAAGTCCTGAGGGAGAACAGGGGCTGGGTCTGTCTCATGTCCTGAGCACCAACCTCAGCATCTGACACATGGAAGGTGCCCAAGAAACATCAGCTGGGAAAAAAAAAGTAACCCTTGTCCCAAGGGGTTGACAGGAGACCCAGACTTTGCACTCAGGTTGGTCCCAGCCTAATAGTGGAGACAGAACAGATATAAAGAATGCAGCTCAATATTGGAATACCAAGTACAAATAAAAAAATAAATAAACCAAGGGCTTATCTATCAGAGTAGCACAGCAGACTGGTTTGGGGCCAGTGAGGTGAATTGAGAGAACCTCTCCAAACGGACCATCCTAAGTGGACCTTTGAAGGAGCAGAGGGGAATTATTTGGCTGAAGCCAGTAGGATGAGTATCAAAGTGAGGAGTTCAGACTACATAAGAACAAGAAAGGCAGGAGGCTGAGTGGGGATGGGGCAGTTCTCCAGGGCTGGAGCAAAGCACAGCTGACCCACCCTGACTGGTGTCTGCAGATGTTGTACAAGCAGTGCTTAAGTTTACAGTGGCTTGCTGGTAACCTGGGTAGCCGGGGAAAATATCACAGTATAGTTCACAGGTTGTGTCATAATCTCCCAGATACGTCATTTTCAGCCTTGGTTGTGCTTATGGGGCTAAAGGGTGGAGACCTAGATTTATAAGAGCCCAGAGACCAAACCCATTTCCACAAGAAATTGCACAGAGAAGACAAAGGGAAAAACATGGCAACAGGGAAGATGTCAGAGAGATGGGAGGCTGTGCAGAGAGGGCAGCGCAGGCTGCCAGTTGGCCTCTTTTGTTTTGTTTTGTTTTGCTTTGCAGGAGAGAGGGAGATTGGAAGCACCACTGAGAGGAGTCAGAGGAAAGTGTAAGGAGATTTGTAAAAAAAGGTATGCTGGGTGGTATGTGCTGCCTGATCCACTGTTTGTGGGTTCAGGGTTTCAGCAAAGGCCGTATAGACATTAAGGCTTCCGGAGGAGATTAATGCTAATGCTTCCTTGGACTGTGATCTTGCTGAAATAGACTTTGGAGGAAAGGAAATGAAAAGGCTCCAATTTGTATCTTCCTGGCAGTAAATGTTTCTTATCCAATATCAATTCTCTCCTTTCTTACTTAATAAAACTACAATTTGTTACCCAGACAAAATAGGACCTTTCCTTTGCTCCCTTGCAGCTAGGAGTAGCCATGTGACACAGCTCTGACCACTGAGGTGTCTGCAGGAGCCCCTGGAGGGTTTAGGGGAAAGTCTGGATTTCCTGATATGTACCCAACCCTTGCTTTTTGTCATTTTCTTTTGTCTTCGTCCTGCCTAGAACATGTGATCAGGTGGTGGTCATGAGGATGAAAGTCATACGTGAAGGATGATGGAACAGAGGGACTAAAGGAGTCTGACCTGGACGCCCTGATTTCCTGCTATGTGGCGTGAAAAAGAAGCCACAGTCCCATGGATTCTGTTATCAGCCACTGAGTGCAATCCTACCTGATCCCATGGTCCTCACCAAGGCTGTTGTGTGCTTAGGAAATGGAGAATGGCCCCCAAACCACAGCAGCAAAAATGAGTGGAAGGGTTGAGCATTATTTCCAGCCCTTGGTTGCTCTGGTGATTGGTGCCTGGGAGGGGCAGGACCTCCATCCAACAGACTGTACCAGCAGAGTCATAAGAGGTAGGGCTTTGAAGATTCAGCCATGTGTTCTATGGCTGGACTGAAGGCTGAAGGAGGAAGAGGTAGAAGTACATTGCTACCCACCTGCTCCATCCCATGTGCAGAGACTCCTTCAACCCCCAACCCCAGGCTGTCACCTGCTCCTATATTCATTTTCTCTGAGGTTGGAGGAAAGAGAAAGGAGACAGCAATGGCCAGACTTCCCTGTGGTTTCCAAACTGGTTATTGTGCTCTGCTCAAGTGCTGGCTCCCCGCCCCTCTATACACACACTGGGCCCATGTTCACTGATGCCCATCCTACTCCCCAGTCATTTGCCTAACTAGCTTTTTTTTTTTCTAGGAAACCTCAGAGATGCATTGGACTTGGTCAGCAGACTTGAGTTCTATGCCCATGCCAGTCACTGACTGGCCATGACCTGAATTGGACAAGGCATGCCCACTCTAGACTTCAGTTGTTCCTTATCTGGAAAAGGAAAGGAGTGCTTTGACAGTGGTTCCCAGACACCAATTTATAAAGATTTCACTAGTCTGTGGCAAAATAATAATAATGGCTATGAATTATTGGGTATTTCCTTTGTGTGAAGTGATTTTCGTATGTTAACTCATTTAATCTCATAACCACCTGGAAAAGTACATATTCTTATTAACACCTTCACATGATAGATGATAAAAATGATAAAACCAAGGCTCAGAGAGTTTAAGTAACTTACCTGAAGGTCTTCAGACGGTAAGTGGTAGAGCCTGGATTTGAACTCAGGTGTCCTGGTCCCAGAGTCCATGTACTAAATCACTACATTACAGCTGCCCATGTGATAAGGAAAGACTAAGGAGGATGACGATGATGTGCACCCATACTGATGCACACACAGACATATAATACAGTATATTTGTGTACTGTTAGTGTAAGTTTAATACTGACTTTCTGGGGAAGGACAGGGATACATATATCCTTTATGTTAAGAGTAAGAGAATAAGTCATATGTTTTACATTGAAAGGTACTTTTCTGAAACAATGACAGAAGATGAGTATTTTATTTGCTCAATTCACAAAATAAAACTTGTTGACAACCAGTTACTTTTTACAGTAGTTTACTTCCAACTTGTAATAGACCGTGAAATTAAGTCAGGAGCCCCTGGGCTAAAGGGTCTTCGAAGTCCTTTCTGGCTTAAACACTGTAAAGCCTTCAACCTCTATGTGAGGTCACACATTCTTGGAGATGCCCTCCCAGATATCAGGCACACCATCCGGGCCCCCTGGTCAGCCTAGCAGAAGGAGAGCCATCACCCCGAGGGGACCTGTTGGTAACATGCCTGTTTAACACTGCAAGTATTTTGAGCCATAGAGAAACTTTCCTTTCCTGTCCCGCCATGGCCTCAGCTTTAGCTACACACCCCTCTGTACTTGTCTACCTCTTGGGATAAGCATAATATATAGAAAGAATCTTAGATTACTCATTACTTGGTAGAGATATTTTATTTGAAAGCACATCCCAAACATAACCTCCTCCTGCCCAGTCCTAAATCTCAGGCACCAAAGAAGGCCAAGCTCTATCCTGAGTACTATAAGTGAGAAAACCAAAGGCAAAATTATGAACTATCTTGACGATATCTGTTCAAAGCAATTGTCCTCCACCTTATATGGATTCTCTCGGATCCTGGAGCAGATTAGAAACAGAACAGGTAGTATTGGGGGCAGTCCATTCATGCTCTCTTTAAAACCAAGCTGGCAAACTCTTGTTTTGAAACTAACATAGAACAAGCAATTTGAGAGAAGGGAAATTGGTGTAGCCCAGTGTTGTCATTTTTTTCTTATTAAGAGTCTCAAAGTCCCTTGTGAAGGAGGGGAACATCCAAACAGTTCGCAGCCAGGGACATTCTTAGGAAGGACAGCGGAAGCCACAGAGCTGCTTCTGCCGTGGGGTCCATATGCCTAAAACTGAGCAAAGAATTCAACTTGGTGGGCTAGACTGTGCCTCAAAAATGAACGAAAACGAAACAAGACTTCAAGTTAGCATTTGTGGTAGCATTGAGGAAAAAAACATCGTCTGCCTTTTTGTCTCACAAACACAGAAACAAACACTAATGAAGGCTCCCAATCTGGCAGAAATCTAAGGAATTAGAGAAAAAGGAACAAAAATAAAAGGACACCAGACATCCAGTTTCTCAAGCCAGATGTGACCCTGGAAACTGGTGTCATGAGGAAGAAAAACAGCTGTGAACTCAGTCTTGTGATGATTCAGTGATACAATTATTTCATCATCAAAAGAGGCTTTGATAACTTCACCATTAGCAGTAAGAGTAAAAATAGAAAAAGAGGAAGGAGGAGCTCGATTTCAGCACTAGTCTGATTCATTCACTTTAAAAGACCCAGGCTTGCGGCCTGCACTGGTAATGGAATCTAGCTATTAAAAATGGTTCTATCTGGTGACGAAATTTTAAGAAATGTTGAAGTTGGCAAAGCGGATTGCTCTATTTAGCAAAATATTTTCAGCTATGGTGGTCCACTAAAACACCAAGAAAAAGAACAAAAGAAACAAAAATCTACTGGATAGAGTTTGCATGAAATCCACAATCCTGCAGTTTCAAAGGAGCAGGAATACACTTGCAAATGGATGTTGGACATTTGCGTTTTTCTGAGCTTTTTGTGGAATGGAGTGTTGGGGAGGGACTTTCTGCTTTTTATGGGTGGATCCAGTGAAATGATTGTTGGTCCTGATTAGAGGCCCATGGTTTCAATAATCTAGCATTCTCCCAACTGTGTCTTTAGCCTCTCTTTCTTTCTCTTCGGCCTACAAACAGGCTACAGAAAGTGCTGTCTGGGCTACATGCTTAGATGATCCCATCCTAAATACAACTTTCCATTGACTGGGGTCCCTTTCTAGCTATGGCTCTAGCAATCAGCTCTTCTTCCCAGACAAGTTGTTTGGGAGAGAAGTCCGCATGCTACCCTGTTAGAACTGCCATATAAAATACAGGATGCCCATTGAACTTTAATTTCAGATAAATGACAAATAGTTGATGTATGTCCCATGCAATATTTGGGACATACTTATTATACTAAAAATTTATTCGCTGTTTATTTGAAATTGAAATGTCAGATGAATTGAAATTTAAGTGAACATCTTGTATTTTTATTTGCTAAATCTGACGATCTGACTCCTAGTATCCCTTCCTCACTTTCTCTTTGTTGTTCAGCCCATGGAAACCTGGTTTTTACCTCCACCTCCCACTGAGACTGCTCTCCCCAGGCTCCCCACGGACCTCTTACTGATCGAATTCACAGGGCACGTTTCCACACTCCATGGCAGGGGCCTCTCTGGAGGACTCTGCAGGCACTGCTGGCGTCTCTGTCCTGGTGAAGCTGTCTTCCCTTTTGGCTTCCATGATGCATTGCACTGCTTGTTTTCTCCACCTTTCTCTGACTGCTCCTTCCCTGTTTCCTTCACCAGCTGCGCTTCTTAAGCCACCTCTTACATGTTCAGTGCTACCCAGGGCTCTGCCCTTTGGCCTTCGGCACTCTCTATACACAGAGCTGGATTTGCTGCCATATTTCTCTCCCCACTCAGCCCTACTGGCCTCAGCTGCCCTGAGCAGCTCTGGCCTCCTCATCCATCATGCTGGCTGCAGGCCACCAGAGTATGTCTCGCAGAGAAACCTTTCTGCCCTAGGCCTCCAAGGAGGGCTCAGCTATCAGAGAAGAGGGTCGTTTTCCAAAGGGTCAGAGCACAGGACCCTCCAAGATTGATGGGTTACGAATTATGGATGTCGCATCTGCCAGTCCCCGTGCTCCAGAGCCACAGAGGATGTCCCTGCCTTCCGTCCCTGAGTTGGCCTCTGTAGCATCCCTGTAGCAAGTGCTTACTAGATGCGTTCCTGTATTGCTTTTTCACATTTGTTGTCTTTTTGATGATCTTTATTTCTATGCACACACATACACACGCCAGCACATCCTATCTGGTTGGGAGCTCTCTGAACCCTCCTCCATCACACTGTGCCCTGCTAGAGGGCAAGGACTGAAATGCCCCAGGGGGAGTGTTTGGTACACAGGTGTGACTATAAGGATTGAGCTGGACACGACCATCTTAACTGACATGGAAAAAGTGTTCAACAAAGTCCAACATCCTCTCTCTCTTTTTTTTTTTTTTTTTTTTGAGACAGAGTTTTGCTCTTGTTGCCCAGGCTGGAGTGCACTGGTGCTATCTCGGCTCACTGCAACCTCCGCCTCCCAGGTTCAAACTATTCTTCTGCCTCAGCCTCTCAAGTAGCTGGGATTACAGGTATACGCCACCCCCCAGCTAATTTTGTATTTTTAGTAGAGATGGGGTTTCACCATATTGATCAGGTTGGTCTCAAACTCCTGGCCTTAGGTGATCTGCCGGCCTCAGCCTCCCAAAGTTTTGGGATTACAGGCATGAGCCATCGCGCCCAGCCCCAACATCCTTTCTTGATAAAAACTCACAATAGTTTAGGGACAGAAGGAAAGTTCCTCAACATAATAAAGACCACATAAGAAAAATCCACATCTAACATTTTAATAAATGTGGGAAAACTGAAAGCCTTTCCTCTAGGATCGAGGACAAGGTAAGGATGCCCACTCTCTCCCTTTCTATTCAACGTAGTACTGGGAGTACTTGCAAGAGCAATCAGATGAGAAAAGGAAGAAAAGGCATCCAAATTGGAAAGAAGCAAAATTACCTTTATTTTCAGATGGCATGATCCTATATGTAAATATCCCCAAAGATTTTTTTTAAAACCTGTCAGAACTTATAAATGAATTCAGTAAAGTTCCAGGATACAAAATCAACATACAAAAATCAGTAACATTTTTAAGATTTAGAAGAGGTTACCTAGGTATTTTATCAGAAAGAGCTCATGAACTATGGAAAAACCTGTGATTTTTGTAGCTTCAGTAAAACTTCAGTTTCCATGAATTGTTATGAAAAGTCAAACGAGGCCAGGTGCGGAGGCTCAAGCCTGTAATCCCAGCACTTTGGGAAACCAAGGCAGGAGGATCACTTGAGGTCGGGAGTTCGAGATCAGCCTGGCCAACATGGTGAAACCTCATCTCTACTAAAACTACAAAAATTAGCTTGGTGTGGTGGCATTTGCCTGTAGTCCCAGCTACTTGGGAGGCTAAGGCAGGAGAATCATTTGAACCCGGGAGGCAGAAGTTGCAGTGAGCTGAGATAGTGCCACTGCACTCCAGCCTGGGTGACAGAGTGAGACTTGTCTCAAAACAAAACAAAACAAAAACAAAAACAACAACAACAACAAAAAACAAAAAACAGACACACAACGGTTTTTAACCTTTTTTTTTTTTTCAGACAAAGTCTTACTCTCTCGCCCAGGCTGGAGTGCAGTGGCATGATCTCAGCTCACTGCAACCTCTGCCTCCCAGGTTCAAGCAGTTCTCCTGCCTCAGCCTCCTGAGTAGCTGGGACTACAGGCGTGTGCCACCACACCCAGCTAACTTTTGTATTTTTAGTAGAGATGGGGTTTCACCATGTTGCCCAGGCTGGTCTCAAACTCCCAACCTCAAGTGATATGCCCACCTCGGCCTCCCAAAGTACTGGGATTATAGGCGTGAGCCACTGCGCCCAGCTGATTTTTATCCATTTTTAAAGTTGTAAGTGCTTTTGTACAGAATACTTTGGCAGTGATCTCAGGAGTTGTTTATGTTGATTTGCTAGAAGGAGATACAGAATGCCAGGCTAGATTCAAAACTCCTGAGGATCTCAAGCAATAATAAGTGCACTTACAGAAATTAAAAAGAAACACTGCTGGAAACTCGAGGGCTTTTCTGGTGATCACAAAGATACTGGCAGATTTTTGTTGATAGATAGGCCAAATGTAACCAGCTAGGGAAAAGAAAGAGGTACTAAAAGTTAATCACCAAAGCCAAAAAGATTAAACTGGTAAAGACTCGACAAGCAAGTAAACACATTAAATTTTCTGAATATGACTGAAAACAAATTATAGTTCACCTCTTAATACTTCACTGGGTATTTGAGCTGTTCTAAGGGATCCACTTTCATTTTGGTAGTACTGTATAATAAATGTTTTCCTAAAACCTACAGTTAATGTAAAAAATGTCTTTGTTCCTCAACTTGTAATGACATAAGTACATTGCATACCACAATTTTTCATTAAACATTTTATTTGTTGAAATTATATAAGTCAACTTCAGGTGATTTAGAAAATAAGTGTGTTTCAAACATTTTTTAAAAAATCAGTAGCTTTTTTTTTTTTTTTTTGAGATAGAGTCTTACTCTGTCATCCAGGCTGGAGTGCAGTGGTGCGATCTCCGCTCACTGGAACCTCCGCCTCCCGGGTTCATGCAATTCTCCTGTCTCAGCCTCCCAAGTAGCTGAGATTATAAGCACGCACCACTACGCCTGGCTAATTTTTGTATTTTTTTGGTAGACACACGGTTTCACCATGTTGGCCAGACTGGTCTTGAACTCCTGACCTCAGGTGATCCACCCACCTCAGCCTCCCAAAATGCTGGGATTACAGGCATGAGCTGGCCCCAATTAGTAGCATTTTTATACATGAATAATGACCTAGCTGAAAAAGAAATAAGAAACACAATCTTATTTGTGATAATATCAAAAATAAAATAAAATACTTGGTAGAAATAAACTTAACAAGGAGATGAAAGATCTGCACATTGAAAACTATAAAGCATCAATAAAAGAAACTGAAAAAGATACAAACAAATGGAAAGATATTCAGTGCTGATGGATCAGAAGAATTAATATTGTTAAAATGTCTCTATTATCCGAAGCAATATACAGACTCGACACAATTCCTATCAAAATCCCAATGACATTCTTCACAGAAATAGTAAAAAAAATCCTACAATTCATACAGAACCACAAAAGACCCCAAATAGCCAAAACAATTCTAAGAAAGAAATACAAATAGAAACCTTCCATTTATTATTCAGGGCTGGATTTGTATCTGGTCCTATTGGCACGTTTAGGTAAAGAAACTTCTTCCAGTAACTTCTTAATGTGTGCTTCCAAACTACTTTTCGTGTTAAATTATTACAGTTTCTGAAAGAAAACTGTTAATGATTAGCCATTCTGAAGGCATTCTGAAGCATTACACTTCTTGATTTAACTTTAAAATATAGTAAAAGTTAAAAATTTAAAAGTATAGTAAAAAATTACTATATTACAAAACCATAGTAAACAAAACAGTATGATACTGGCAGAAAAACAGACATGTAGGCCAGTGGAACAGAAGAGACACCCCAAAAATAATTTCAAACATATATGGTCAACTCATTTTTGTCAAGGGCACCAACAGGACAAAATGGGGCAAGGACGGTCTTCTCAATAAATGATGCCAGGAAAACTAGATTTCCACATGCAAAAGAATGACACTGGACCCTTATCTCACACCATATGCAAAAATCAACTCAAAACAGATTTTTTTAAAAAACCTAAATGCAAGATCTGAAACTATAAAACTCCTAGAAGAAAACATGGAGGAAAAGCTCCTGGACATCGGCCTTGGCAGTAATTTTTTTTTTTTCTTTTTTCTCTTTGGTAGAGACGGGATCTCATTATGTTGCCCAGGCTGATCTCGAACTTCTGGACTCAAGTGATCCTCCCGCCTCACATCCCAAAGTGCTGGGATTATAGGTGTGAGCCACCACATCCAGCTGGCAATGATTTTTTGGAGATCACAGCAAAGCTCAGGCTACAAAAGCAAAAATAAATAAATGGGGCTACATCAAATTAAAAAGATTCTGCACAACAAAGGAAACAATCAAAACAAAAGAGCAACTTATGGACTGGGAAAAAATTTTTGCAAACCATACGTCTGATAAGGGGTTAATATTCACAATTTATAAAGTACTCATACAACTCAATTATAGAAAAACAAATAACCTAATTTAAAAATGGGCAAAGGAGGCCGGGTGCGGTGGCTCACGCCTGTAATCCCAGCACTTTGGGAGGCCGAGGCTGGTGGATCACGAGGTCAGGAGATCGAGACCATCCTGGCTAACACAGTGAAACCCCGTCTCTACTAAAAATACAAAAAACTAGCCGGGTGGAGTGGCGGGCGCCTGTATTCCCAGCTACTCAGGAGGCTGAGGCAGGAGAATGGCGTAAACCCGGGAGGCGGAGCTTGCAGTGAGCCGAGATCGCGCCACTGCACTCCAGCCTGGGTGACAGAGCGAGGCTCCATCTCAAAAAAATAAATAAATAAAAAATAAATAAATAAATAAATAAAATGGGCAAAGGACCTGAATAGACATTTCTCCAAAGAAGATATAAAAATGGCCAACAGATATATGAAAATGTGCTTGACATCATCAGGAAAATATGAATCAAAACCACTATGAGATATTATTTCAGACCCTTTAGGATGGCTATTATCAAAAAGTCATAGGATAACAAATGGTGGGGGTGTGGAGAAAAGGGAACTCTTGTACACTGTTGGTGGGAATGTAGATTTGGTGCAGCCATCATGGACAACAGTATGGAGGTTTCTAGAGAAATTAAAAACAGAACTACCAGAAGACCCAGCAATCTGTGTTCTGTGACTATACCCCCAAAAAATGAAATAACCACCTTTTAAAAATACCTGCATTCCTATGTTCATTGCAGCATTCTTCACAATAACCAAGATATGGAACCACCCAAGTGTTGATGGAGGAATAAATTTTAAAAACTGTGGCATTTGTATACAATGGAATATTATTCAGCCTTTAAAAAGAAGGTCCTGTCATTTGGCACAACATGGATTAACCTGGAAGACATTATGCTCAATGAAATGCGTCAGACAGGAAAAAAAAAATAGTGCATGATGTCACTTTACATGTGGAATCTAAAAACAAAGTCAAATGTGCAGATGCAGATAATAAAACAGTGTTACTGGGATGGAAGCAGGCGGGGGAGGAGTGGAAGGAAGAAATGGGAAGATGTAGGTCAGAGGATACAATGTAACAGGTGTATGGAGAGATCTAATACACCATGATGGCTGTAGGTCATAAAATTGCACTGTACTTGGGATTCCTGCTAAATAACTAGATTTTAGTGCTCTTACCACAAAAGCAACAAAAATGGGTAACTATGTGGGGAGATGACAGAGATGTTCATTTGCTTTGCTATAGTAAATATTTTACTATCTATGTGTATCCCATAACATCATGTTATATACCTTAAATATACACAGCACTATTCACAATAGCAAAGACTTGGAATCAATCCAAATGTGCATCAGTGACAGACTGGATTAAGAAAATGTGGCACATTTACACCATGGAATACTATGCAGCCGTAAAAAAAGGATGAGTTCATGTCCTTTGTAAGGAATGGATGCAGCTGGAAACCATCATTCTCAGCAAACTATCGCAAGAACAGAAAACCAAACACTGCATGTTCTCACTCATAGGTGGGAATTGAACAATGAGATCACTTGGACACGGGAAGGGGAACATCACACACTGGGGCCTATTGTGGGGAGGCGGGAGGGAGGAGGGATGGCATTGGGAGTTATACCTGATGTAAATGAAGAGTTGATGGGTGCAGCACACTAACATGGCACATGTATACATATGTAACAAACCTGCACGTTGCACGTAGGGTGCACATGTACCCTAGAACTTAAAGTATAATAAAAATAAATAAATAAAATAAAATAAATAGGATTGAGCTGGGAAGGAGGAGAAGTTTTTCTGAGAAAAGAACCAGGAGGCAGAATATTAAAAAGTGATGATAAATGTACTCCATGTGTTCACAAAGGTAGAAGAATGTATGAGCATGATAAGGGAGAAGATGTCCTCAACCCACGGCGCTCTGATGCCCTTTATCCAGCAAACTGCAGGAACTGACTCTTGAGGAGGTTAGTCCTCCTAATTGTCCGATTCAATAGATATTTTTCAGTGCTTACCAGTTTGAACCCCTCTGATGCATTGGACCCTGTCGGTCCCTCTTCTCTGCTGCTGTCGTTGTTGCTTAAAAAGAATTTCATTGTATAGCTGATGGCAGTAGTTTCTCAGTGATGCGGTCATGGTACATTTTAGCAGAGGTGGGTGATGAGATAAAAACAGACAATCAGTAAGTAACATGGCTGGCAAGTTGTTATAAATGTTTAAAAGTGAATAAAGCAAGGAAAGGTGATAGAGTGTTTTTGGTAACTTGACATTTGAACGGAGACCCAAATGAAGTTAGGGAGAAACCCATGGGGACCGCCTAGGGAAGAGTGCTCCAGAGAAAGGGGACAGCACGTGCAAATGAACGAGGAAGTGTGCAAGAAGTTCAGGGTGGTGAAATCAGAATCCTGGGAGGGGTGGGGATTAAGAGATGAAGTCAGAGAATTAATAGAAGTAAGTGATCATGAGTGGCCTTTCCAGCCACATCTGGCATCCAATCAAACCTTAACAGGCATACAAAGAGGCAAGAAAATATGACCCAGGACCAGGCCCGGTGGCTCACACCTGTAATCCCAACACTTTGAGGGCCAAGGCGGGTAGACTGCTTGAGCTCAGGAATTCAGCCTGAGCAATATGGCAAAACCCCGTCTCTACAAAAAAATACAAAAATTAGCGGGGCATGGCAGTGCGCACCTGTAGTCCCAGCTACTTGGGATGCTGAGGTGGGAGAATCACTTAAACCTGGGAGACAGAGGTTTCAGTGAGCCGAGATCGTACCACTGCAATCCAGCCTGGGAGACAGAGCGAGACTCTGTCTGAAAGCAAAACAAAACAAAACAAAAAGAAAATATGACCCAGAATAAGAAGAAAAATAAAGTGATTGAAACAGAAATGACACAGATGCTAGAGTTATGTGGAGCAGAATATCAAAAAGTGATGATAAATATACTTCATGTGTTCACAAAGGTGGAAGAATGTATGAGCATGATAAGGAGAGATATGGAGAACATAAAAAAGACCGAATTAAATTCTATAGATGAAAAACTACTGGCTGAGATGAAGAGCATCTTAGACACTCCAGAAGAAAAGACTAGTAAACTTCAAGATATACCAGTAGAAACAATTCAAAATGTAATGCCGAGAAGAAGTCTGGAAAAAAGAAACCAACAAAGCATCAGTAAGCTGAGGAACAACATCAGACGGCCTAATATACATGCCATCAGAGTCCAGAAGAGGGAGCAGAAAAAATAGTTAGAGAAAGAATGACTAAAACTTTTCTGAATTTGACAAAACAATAAACCTGCAGATCCAAGAAGCTCAATGAACCCCCAAGCAGAAAAAAAAAAACATGAAGAAAACTATATCAAAACACATCATAATCGAATTTTAAGAACTCGTGTTAAAAAGAATGTCCAAAAGCAATAAGAGAAAATCAACAGCAGAACTTTAAGAAGCATTAAAGGAAGGTTTTTTTGCACAAAAGGAAAATGATACTAAATGGACATTTGGATTTATGCCAAAAAAATAAAAGAAATTTCTGGAAGTGGTAAATATGCAGATAAATATAAAAAAATCAATTGAAATATCTAAAAGGGATAATTTATTGTTTAAGACAAAAATAATAGTAATGCATTGTGAGGTTTACAGCATCTATAGAAACAAAATGTAGGGCAACAATAGCACAAAATCTGGGACAGCAGAAATAGAAATATACTGTTGTAAGGAGCTTATATTTTACATGAAGTGGTGAAATATCACTTGAAAGTAGACTATATAAGTTAAAGGTGTGTACTATAAACTCTAAAGCAACAAATGAAGAAAATGAAACAAGGAGTTATTGCTAATATGCTAATAAAGAAGATAAGGTAGAATCATAGAAATAATTAACCAACAAGAACAAAAAAGGAAAAAGTGAATTAGGAAAAGATGGAACAAATAGGAAACAATTAACAGGATAATAGATTTAAGCCCAGCTATATTAATAATCACATAAAATGTAGTTAGTATTAATACTCTAATCAAAAGACACAGATTGCCAGATTGGACTTTTTTTTTTTTTTTTTTTTTTGGTGAGATGGAGTCTCCCTCTGTCTCCCAGGCTGGAGTGCAGTGGTGAGAGCTCAGCTCACTGCAACCTCCGCCTCCCAGATTCCAGCAATTCTCCCATCTCAGCCTCCCAAGAAGCTGGGATTACAGGTGTGTGCCACCATGTCCGGCTAATTTTTTGTATTTTTAGTAGAGATGGAGTTTCACCATGTTGGTCAGGCTGGTCTTGAACTCCTGACCTCGAGTGATCTGCCCGCCTTGGCCTCCCAAAATGCTAGGATTACAGGCATGAGCCACCGCACCTGGTCCATGGGACTTTTTTAAAGAAAAGCAAGACCCAATTATTTTCTGTCTCTAAGATACCCAAGTTAAATATAAAGGCAAAGACAAACCTGGGTACAGTGGCTCGAGCCTGCAGTCTCTGCTACTCAGGAGGCTGAGGCAGGAGGATCCCTTAAGCCCAGGAGTTCAAGGCCAGTCTGAGCAACACAATGAGATCTTCAACTCCTAAATAAATAAAATAAAAGCAAAGGCAGATTAAAAATAAAAGGATAGAAATTATATACCATGCTAATACTAATCAAAGGAAAGTTGTAATGACTATGCTAATATCAGACAAAGTAGATTTCAGAACAAGAGATATCACTAGGAATAATGAGAGTCATTTCATGATGATAAAGGTGTCAATTCTTCAAGATAATGTAATAATCCAAAAATATTTATGCACCTAATAGCATAGCTTCAAAATACATGAAGGAAAATCTGAGAGAAATATAAGAAAAAATAGACAAATCCACAGTTATAGTTGGAGATTTCATCATTTCTATTTCAATAATTGATAAAACTAATAGACAGAAAATAGCCAGGATATTGTAGACTTGAACAGCCCTACTAACCTATTGGACCTGACTGACATTTTGAGAACACTCTTCCATATAGCAACAGGATGCATATTTTTTTCTAGTGCTCATGGAACATTTACCAAGATAGACCATCTGGGCCATAAAGTGAGTCACAATAAATTTTAAATGATTCAAATTATACAAAATATATTCTCTGGTCACAAGAGAATTTAATTAGATAATAATAGAAAGATATCTGAAAAATTTCCAAGTATTTGGAAACTAAGCAAAATTTTTTTAAAAAAACTTTTTTAAAAGCCATATGTCAAAGAAAAACTCACAGGGGAAATTAGAAAATACTTTAATCTGAACAAAACATGACACATACAATTACATGGGGTATAGCTACAGTAGTGTCTAGAGGAAAATTTGTAGCATTAAACATTAATATTAGAGAGGTAATACCAGATTTATTTTCAGTGACTTCAGCTTCTACCTTGGAGAATTATGAAAAAGTACAAATTAAAGTCAAAGAAAGGAAATAAAGATAAGAGCAGAAAATAATTAAACTTTTAAAAATAGAAAAAAATTAATGGACCCAAAAGCTAACTCATGGAGAAAATTAATAAAATGATAAATCTCTGGCCAGATTGATTAGGGAAAAAATAGAAAAGACACAAATGATCAATATCAATAGTGAGAAAGAAGGCAGCACCATAGATCCTACAGACCTTAAAATGGCAATAAGGGAATATTGTGACAACTTTATGGCAATAAATTCAACAATTTGGTCTTAGCCAATGCAATAAGACAAGAAAAACAAACAGATGCACACAGATTGGAAAGAAGGTAGTGGTAGTAAAACTGTCTGTATTTTCAGATGACATGATCTTCTATGTAGAAAATCCTAGGGAATCTACAAAAAAGAATACTAGAGCTTTTGAGTGAGTTCAACGAGATTGCTTGATAGAACGTAAAATCAAGTGTATTTGTATATACTAACAATAAACAACTGGACATTGAAATGTTTTAAGTACCATTTTAACAGCATCAAAAATAGAAAATATAATAAATTTGATAAAAGATATGCAAGACTTTTACACTGAAAAGCATAAAACATTGTTGACAGAGCTCAAAGAGGACCTAAACAGATGGAGAAATATTTGTGGATCCGAAGAGTCAATACTGTTTTTTGTTTTTTGTTTTTGTTTTTGTTTTTGAGATGGAGTCTCGCTCTGTCACCCAGACTGGAGTGCCATAGCACAATCATGGCTAATGGCAAGCTCCGCCTCCCAGGTTCAAACCATTCTCCTGCCTCAGCCTCCCAAATAGCTGGGACTATAGGCACCTGCCACCACACCTGGCTAATTTTTTGTAATTTTAGTAGAGATGGGGTTTCACCTTGTTAGCCAGGACGGTCTCGATCTCCTGACCTTGTGATCCACCCACCTTGGCCTCCCAAAGTGCTGGGATTACAGGTGTGTGCCACCGCACCCGGCCAAAGAGTCAATATTGTTAAGATATCATTTCTCCCCATATTGACCTACAATATTACACAATCCCAATCAAAATCCCAGTAATCTTTTTGTATATATTTGTATGTAAAGGGAAAAGACCTAGACTAGTCAAAATAGTTGGGAAAAACAAAAACTAAGAAGACTTACACTACCTAATTTCAAGATTAATTATAAAGCTACAATAAGCAAGACAGTGTGGTATTTGCATTAAAATAGGCATATAAATCAATGGAACAGAACCCAGAAATAGAGCCATATGTACAGTCAATTGATTTTCAAAAAAGACACCTAAATGACTGAATGAGGAAAAGGAATCTTTTCAACAAATGGTGCTGGAACCATTGGATAACTAAACGAAAAAAAAAAAATTATTTCATATCATATACAGAATCAACTCAAAGTGGGTCATAGACCTTAATATAATAGCTAATATATAAACTTGTAGAATAAAACAAAGGAGAAAATCTTAGTGACCTTAGGTTAAGCAAGCAGAAGCAGCACAAACTATAAAGGGGAAAACTTGGGTCAGGCATGGTGGCTCACACCTGTAATCTCAGCATTTTGGGAAACCAAAGTGGGAGAATTACTTGAGACTAGGAGTTCAAGACTATCCCGGGCAATATATTGAGACCCCATATCTACACACACACACACACACACACACACACACACACAATTAGCCAGGTGTGATGGTGCACACCTATAGTCCTGGCTACTTGGGAGGTTGAGGCGGGAGAATCTCTTGAGCCCAGGAGTTCGAGGTCACAGTGAGCTATGATCACACCACTGCACTCCAGCCTGGGTGACAGAGCGAGACCTTGTCTCTAAAAAATAAATGAATAAACATTTTTTTAAAAATTTAATTTAAAGATCAGTATACTGGACATCATTGAAATTGTATTAGTCACCTATTGATGTCACAAATTATACAAACGTGGTGGCTTTTAAAAACCTCATAAATTTATTAACTTATAGGTCTATAGGTCAGAAGTCTGACATATAGCTCCCTGTACTAAAAGTCAAGGTGTTAGCAGGGCCAAATTCCTTTCTAGAGGCTATAGGGGAGAATCTATGCCCTCACCTTTTCCAGTTTCTATAGGCTTCCTACATTCCTTGGCTGTGACCCTCTTCCTTCCTCTTCAAAGCCAACAACGGCTAGTTGAGCCCTTCTCATATTGCATCATTCTGACCTTCTCTTCCTCCTTCTTCTTTTGTTTTTCAGGACATTTGTGACTAGTTTGGGCCCACGCAGTTCATCCAGGATAATCTCTCTATTTTAAAGTCAACAGATTAACAATCTTAATTCCATCTGCAATCTTAATTCCTCTTTGCCATGAAAAGTAATACATTCACAAGTCCCAGAGATTCGGTTGTAGAAATATTTGGGGTGGGGCATTATTCTGTTAAGAAGAAAATTTAAAATTTCTGCTCTTCAAATGACATTGTTAACAAAATTAAAAAGCAAGCTGCAGACTTGGAGAAAAGATTTGCAAAACATATATTGAAAAAAAGACTTGTATCTAGAAAATATAAAGAACCCTTAAAACTCAATAAGAAGACAAACAACCCAATTAAAAGATGGGAAAAGATTTGAGGAAACAACTCACCGAAGAGGATATATGGATAGCAAATAAGCACATGAGAAGATGCTCAGTATCATCAGCCAATAGGCGAATGCATTTAAAATCACAAAGAGATACTACTACCTACCCTAGAACCAGAAATACCATTTGACACAGCAATCCCATTACTGGGTATATACCCAAAAGATCATAAATCATTCTACTATAAGGACACATGCACATGTATGTTTATTGCAGCACTATTTACAATAGCAAAGACTCAGAACCAACCCAAATGCCCAACAGTGATAGACTGGATAAGGAAAATGTGGCACATATACACCATTGAATACTATACAGCCATAAAAAAGGGTGAGTTCATGTCCTTTGCAGGGACATGGATAAAGCTGGAAGCCATCATTCTCAGCAAACTAACACAGGAACAGAAAACCAAGCACCACATGTTCTCATTCATAAGTGGGAGCTGCACAATGAGAACACATGGATACAGGGAAGGGAACAACACACACTGGGGCCTGTCGGGGGGTGGGGGCCAAGGGGAAGGAGAGCATTAAGACAAATACCTAATGCATATGGGCTTAAAACCTAGATGATGGGTTGATAGGTGCAACAAACCACCATGGCACATGTATACCTATGTAACAAACCTGCACTTTCTGCACATATATCTGGAACTTAAAGTAAAATTAATTTTTTTAAAAGTAAATGCTGTATGAGTCCATTTATGTAAAATTCCAGATGATTAAATTATAGTAGCAGAAAACAGACAAGCAGTTGCCTGGAGATGGAGTCGGGGGGAAAAATGTGTGGCGGATTACAAAGAGGCATAATAAAACTTTTGGGAGTAATTTATATTGTACTGGTTTTTATTGCTGCGTAACAGATTACTACAAATTTGTTTAAAACAACACACAATTGTCATCTCAAAATGACTAGGGGTCAGCAATCTAGGCATGGCTTAGCAGGGTGCTCTGCTCTAGGGTTCCTCACAAGGCTGCCGACTCATCTCAGCGCGTTCCTGGGGAAGGATCTGCTTCCAAGGTCACATGATGGTTGGCAGGGTGCAGTTCCGTGTGGGTTGTTGGACTGAGAGCCTCAGTTTCTCACTGGCTATTGGCCAGGGGCCATGCTCACTTCTTTGCCATGTGAGCATCCCCATAGGGCAGCTCACAGCATGCAGCTTGCTTCATCAAAGCCAGCAAGGGAGAGAGTCTACTGGCAAGATGCAAACTGCACTCTTACATAACACAATCACAGCAGTGATTTATTCTTTTGGTTAGAAAAAAGCCATGGGTCCTGCCCACACAATGGGGTTCACAGGGCATGGATACCAGGTGGAGAGGGGACAACTGGGGGTCCTCTTATAGTCTGTCTGTCAGAGGTATGGTCATTTACATGATTGTACTGATGATTTTATAGGTATATATTAATGTCAAAATTTATCAAATTGTGCATGTTAAAAATGTGCAGTTTTTGTCCGTCAATTATACTTCAACACAGTTGTAAAAAGCTAAGAAACAGGACGGACATGGTGGCTCACACCTGTAATCCCAGCACTTTGGGAGGCCAAGGTGGGTGGATCACTTGAGATCACGAGTTCGAGAACAGCCTGAACAATGTATAGTGAAATGCCATCTCTACTAAAAAATATAAAAATTAGCTGGGTATGGCGGCGGACGCCTGTAGTCCCAGCTACTTGGGAAACTGAGGAAGGAGATTCGCTTGAACTGGGGAGGCAGAGGTTGCAGTGAGCTGAGATTGCACAATTGCACTCCAGCCTGGGTGACAGAGTGAGACTCCTAAGAAACAAAAAGCTTGACAAACTGATTATAGAATAATATGGAAACGCAAACAGCCAAAGCTAGCCATGACAGAGGAAGGGAGTTTTGCGTTATCAAATATGAAGACTTGTTATAAAACGATTTTTGTAGTTAAGAATGTGGTATTCATACAGGGATAGACAAACAGTCAAGCAGAACAGATTAGAGAGCCCAGAAACAGAGCCACACATATGTGGAAACTTGATAAACAACAGAGATGGCATTCTTAAACCAACGGGGAAAGGATGGACTTCTAAATAAATAAGGCAGCGACAATTGGGTATCCATATGGAAAAAAATAAAATTAGATATTTACCTCATAGCATTCACAAAAATAAATTTCAGGTGGAGTGGACACCTAAATGTTTCAAAAGCAAAACTTTAAACTTTTAGAAGAAAATATAGATTTATCTTTATGCCTTTTGTGTAGGGAATAAATTTTTAAACAATATATGGAAAATGTAAGCTATAAAAGAGCAATCAATTTGGCTGACTTAAAATTATAATCTTCTGTACAACAAATTACCATCTACTAAATGAAAAGACAAGCCACATAAGAGGGAAAATTATTTGCAACTGAATAAAATATTTGTACTCATATAAAAAACTATTCAGAATCAGCCGGGCATGGTGGCTCACACCTGTAATCCCAGAACTTTGGGAGGCTGAGGTGGGCAGATCACGAGGTCAGGAGATTGAGACCATCCTGGCTAACACAACAGCCTGAACAATGTATAGTGAAACCCCATCTCTACTAAAAACACACACACAAAAAAATTATCCAGGCTTGGTGGCGGATGCCTGTAGTCCCAGCTACTAGGGAGGCTGAGGCAGGAGAATGGCGTGAACCTGGGAGGTGGAGCTTGCAGTGAGCCAAGATCATGCCACTGCACTCCAAACTGGGCGACAGAGTGAGACTCCGTCTCAAAAAAAAAAAAAAACAAAACAAAAAAACCCAAAAAACCCACAACCTATTCAGAATCAGTAAGAAAAGCATACATCCAGTAGACAAACTGACAAATAATATAAACAAGTGATTCACAAAAGAGAAAACTCCAAATCGTGTATATTAGCAGAAAGATTCTTAAATTTACTATTAATCAGGAGCATGTAACTCAGAATATTAATGAGTCTTTATACCCATCATACTGAAAAATTTTTAAAGTCTGACAGTACTGGACACTGGGAAGAAAGTGAAAAAATATGAACTCATTCACCCCTGGTTGGAATGTAAACTGGTAAAACCATTTTGGAAGAGAAATTTGGCTCTATCTAATAAAGCTGAAAATGCACATAGCTTATTCTTCTGTTAGATAGATATTTTAAAGAAAATCATACAATTGCATAAGGAGACAAAAAATGTTTATTTCAAATGCTTTTAATAGTGAAAAATTGTAAAACTAAAAGTTCACCAACAAGAATATAATTATATTGAGGTATATTCATACAATATTATACTGTACAGCAATGTAAAAGAATAAGCTAAAGCTATACATTGAAATATGGATAAAGCGCAAAAAGAATCCAAGTCCTGGTTCCATCGCTCATGAGCTGTGTGACCTTGGACAAGTCACTAAACTTCTTTGTGCCTCAGTTTCCACACCTATGAATAGAGATTATAGTTATACAACTTCCTACAGAGGCTGTGAAGATTACACAAGCTCAGTTTAAAGTGTCTACAATGCCTAGTACCTAGTAAGCACCAAGAGCATTAGCAATTATTATTTCTTAAAAAAATCTGAGTAACTATTTCAAAATACAATTTTATTTTATTTTATTTTATTTTTGAGACGGAGTCTTATCACCCAGACTGGAGTGCATTGGCACGATCTTGGCTCACTGCAACCTCTGCCTGCTGGGTTCAATCTATTAATTATACTACCTCAGCCTCCCAAGTAGCTGGGACTACAGGCAGGCGCCACCATGCCGGGCTAATTTTTGTATTTTTAGTAGAGACAGGGTTTCACCATGTTGGCCAGGCTGGTCTGGAACGCCCAACCTCGCGATCTACCCACCTCGGCCTCCCAGGCATGAGCCACCACACCCGACCAAATTATAGAGATTTTTAAAAGTAGCCTTTCCCTGGCCGGGCGCAGTGGCTCACCCCTGTAATTCCAGCACTTTGGAAGGCTGAGGCGGGCGGATCACAAGGTCAGAAGATCGAGACCATCCTGGCTAACATGGTGAAACTCTGTCTCTACTAAAAATATTAAAAAATTAGCCGGGTGTGGTGTCGGGCACCTGTAGTCTCAGCTGCTTGGGAGTCTAAGGCAGGAGAATTGCTTGAACCCAGGAGGCAGAGCTTGCAGTGAGCCGAGACTGCACCACTGCACTCCAGCCTGGGCAACAGAGCTAGACTCCGTATCAAAAAAAAAAAAAAAGTAGCCTTCCCCTTCCTGAAGCCATTAGGAAGGCAGAGGAAAGTTGGCATCCACAGAGAGGGATGGTTTGTGATGGTGAGTCATAGCCTGAGCAGGGCAGGGCCATTCACACAGGGGAGAGTAGATTGTCATGGAGTGTGAGATGCTAAGGCATCTACATGGGTGTAAAAGGGTGGCTTGCACCTTTTGCAGAGCCTCCACGGGGAGACAAGATGTCCACATACAAGAGTGGCCCATTGGAGGATATCAGAGCCCAAGCCAGATGAGGAGGCCATCAACATGGTGCAGGGGCAGTAACAGGGATGGGAAATTGGTTACTTACAGGGGAAATAGATTGAAGAAGAAAGCATTTTTCTTTTCTTTTTCTTTTTTTTTTTTTTTTTTTTTTTTTGAGACAGAGTTTTGCTCTTGTTGCCCAGGCTGGAGTGCAATGGCGTGATCTCGGCTCACTGCAACTTCTGCCTCCCAGGTTCAAGCTGTTCTCCTGCCTCAGCCTCCCAAGTGGCTGGGATCACAGGTGTGCGCCATCACGCCTAGCTAATTCCTTTTTTTTTTTTTTTTTTAGGGGGTGGTGTCTTGCTCTATCACCAGGCTGGAGTGCAGTGGCACAATCTCGGCTCACTGCAACCTCCACCTCCTGGGTTCAAGCGATTCTCCTGCCTCAGCCTCCCAAGTAGCTGGGACTACAGGCACGTACCACCACGCCCAGCTAATTTTTGTATTTTTAGTAGAGACAGGGTTTCACCATGTTGGCCAGGCTGGTCTCAAACGCCTGAGCTCAAGCAATCCACCCTGTCTTGGCCTCCCAAAATTATTGGATTACAGGCGTGAGCCACTGCACCCAGCCAAGAATGGTTTTTATGGAGGAACATTCACAATCAATTTGATAATAGGGAGCACTCCCTTTGAACCCAAATTAAGTCAAATCTTACCCTCACAAAAGAGTTCCTCTCTTATTAGTAGACCTGCATTAAAAAAAAATTTATTCGGTAATTATTACAGTTTTAATTTCATCAATAACAATTTTGCAAAATTTTTTAAATTTTTTGTTGTACAAGTACCTATATACTATCCTTGATTTTGCCCCCTGGACCACAAACCTAAAATATTTATTATCTGACCCTTTACACAAAACAGCTGACCCCTGGTCTCAACTAACCTAAATAAATAAATGAGTAAATTCCACGGTTGATGAGAAGTGGGATATTTGAATAGTTTTGAAGTACTGCCCTGCAAGATTCTTTTTAGTTACAAAGGGAAAAGGAAAATGTTACAGTGAGAAGCCCAGCAGACACCAGTTTAAGTAATCAAAGCAAACATCTTCAGTAATGGAACAAACTGGAATTGAGCTCCACCTGCTAAGATGCAATGGGAACCCAGACCACTCCTGTGATCGTCTTTCCAAAGAGGCACAACCTGAATCTAATCAGAAGAAAACAAACAAACCCATACCAAGGGACATCTATTATATAAAATAACCGGCCTCTAATCTAAAAGTGTCAAGGTCATGTCAAGGAAAGACTGAGGAACTGTTCCAGACATAAGAGATGAAAGAGACATGGCAACCAAACGCTATACAGAATTCCAAACTGGATACTTTTGCTATAAAGGAGATCCTTGGGACAAATGGCAAAACAGGAATGGGCTCTGGGGATTAACAGGTAATACTATACCAGTGTTAATTTCCTGATTTCCATGGTTGTATTGCAGCTATGCAGCATGCAGGAGAACATCCTTGTTTGTAGGACATACACATAAAATTTTTCAGGGGTGCTGGGGCATTGGTTGGCGACTTACTCTCAGCCGTTCAGGGGGAATAAAGATTTTTGTACTATACTTGCAACTTTACTACACATTTGAGATTATCTGAAAACAAACGAAATGGAAGGCTTTGACAAAGTTAGGGAGTTTTCTATTATTCTCACTTTCCTAGACTCCCTTAGAGCTAGGGATGCACGCACAGTTCCGGTGAATGAAACACAAGCAGAAGAGTGCTGGGAATTTATGGTGGAAGCTTGTGCTTTTCTGACACAGACTCCACCCCTTCCTCTATCTTCCTTCTTTCTGCCCAGAACATGGACGTGATACTCAGAGGAAGAGCATTCTGGATTTTATAACACCAAGATGACAAGTATGGAGAGTAAAACCCTTACACCAAAGATGTCAGAGAGCGTGCACAAAAGATGCTGGCTGCCCCCCAAGCAAGACGACTGCCTACTGCAGAAAGCTCTGAGTGGGACTGCAGGGTGACTCAGGAGGACAGCAGGGAGAGGTCTGTCATTCTGCTGTGCAGTGTGGCCTCTTCCTCCTGCCATCGTCCCTGCACCCACCCTTCATGCTGGCTATTACATAAACAAATCATAAAATAAAATATTCATTTTAAAAAAACAGAGGAAGAGAAGAAAAGAAAATTACAATGAAAACTTTAAAGTCAGGAAGAGGGCTAGGGGCAGTGGCTCACACCTGTAATTCCAGCACTTAAAAGGCCGAGGCAGGTGGATTGTGTGAGGTCAGGAGTTCGAGACCAGCCAGGCCAACATGGTGAAATTCCATCTCTACTAAAAATCAAAAATTAGCCAGGCGTGGTGGTGTACACTTGTAATTCCAGCTAGTCAGGAGACTGAGGCAGGACAATGGCTTGAACCCGGGAGGCAGAGGTTACAGTGAGCCAAGATCATGCCACTGCACTCCAGCCTAGGCTCAATGAGTCAGGGGTGCTGGAGGAACATTCCTAGAGAGAAGTATTTGGTGAAGAAGCCAACCAAATTTGTGGGTTGTGGAGATAGCCATGGGTGGATATGGATGTGTGAAACAAGATGCTAACACACAACTCTTTCTTCCTCAGTTTTGAAGGAGAGTCCAAAGGCTTGGCACAAAGTGATAGGTGCAAAATGAGCCCGCATTCCAGAGTTAGGGTTAAACATCTACAAAGGACACACAATTGAGATATCAAAAAACCCACTTTACAACCCTGAGCACATCTAGCACTTAAGGGTGTTAAAGGTTGAGACGGAAAGTGGGGAGTAGGTGGAGAGAGACAGAACTTGATTTCCTTGGAGAAAGATGGAGAAATGTTGTGGGGAAGAAGCCTGCCCTTCACATGAAAAGAAGTGATTGGGGCTTTAAGGAACCACTTGGTCACCATAATAGAAATAAGCGACTGGAGCTGGACCCATGCCTGCAAAGGTAATGAAGGCAAGAAGCTGTGGCTGGTTGTCTGCCTGGGCACAGCCAAGTAAAGACTGCTGTGTTGGGAAGTAGCTGTAATCCCATGACAGTAGGACCAAATTGCTGATGAGAGCCCAGCAAGGGATAGTGGCCTGGGGATGTTCATATAGCCTGCCTGGAGGAATAGTGGGGTCCTAAAAAGAGTCTGTATGCTGTGGACTAAAGGATGCCTAGGCGCTAAGGAGGGAGTGATGAATGGAGAGCAGGAGGAAAGGCAGGGTCAGTATCAAGGAAGTTGCCAGCAGAGGAGACCAACCCCTGTGTAAGAAACCTATGTAAGACCCAAGAGAAGAAAGTCAGCTTTAAACACTGGCCACAGCCAGAAAACTCTGTACTATCCTACAACAGTACCAGCCAAGCAAGACCTTTCCTGCTCCTTGCATCTCCTCCCTCTCCCAGAGCAGCAGCCCCAGAAGACGAGAGGCAGCCTAGTGAGAAGGGGAGGAGGAAGAGATGCACACAGCCGGGAAACAGACGAAGTTCATCACCATCCATAATTCCCCACTGCAGCGCCTGGCCTGATGCAGACAAGGGCTGAGAGAGAGGAGAAGTTTAAATGTCCTAAGAAATTTGGAGTTTTGATTCAGTGGAAAGGAAATAACTGACGTTTCAAGAGGGAGAGGGGATATCAGCAGGACCAAAGGTCCTAAGTAGACAGAAGTAGATGGGATCGATCCAATGTTTAAGTGGGGGTGGGGGGTGGGGGAGCTGCCTCAATAGGAGTAGGGGCTGTTCGTCCACTGTAGCTGGGGATCAAGGGTGTGGATTGACTAGGGAAGTGTAGCTGGACTTACAGGCAGTTCTGAGCCTCGTTAGAGATGCATCATCTTGTATTCAGGGTAGAATCAGTCCACACGGTTGTGGTTTTCCTCTGGCCACGTTTGCTTGCCTGGAATGGTACAGAATGAGCAGAGAGCTGGATCTACATAAGGTTAGGGTTTTGCTGGGAAAGTATGTTGGAGGAAGACCAGGATATGCCCAAAAGGGTGGTTATGAAGGGCCACAGAATCTATACTGGGTTGGGAAGGAAGTGAAGACAGGAGGAAAATTTCAGGGCTAGGGCAGCAAAGTTCTTAATGAGTAGGAAGAATTGTAGGTGTGATTGTGACTATAGGCAGCAATTACAGAACAACCCTAAAATGGGAGAAACAAATCTATCAACACCATTCACTCCCACTTTCCCACCCATTGACCTCTTCATTTCTGGTTATCTGTTGTTCTGACCCTCTGGTCCCTGGTGTGTCCTGTTCATCCTTCAGCAAACTAGTACAGCCGTAAACCCTCCCCCAGTTCTTGGCATTGCAACAACACTAAGAGGGTTTCCCCTCCAAGTTTCATTTCCTATTTTCCTTTGTCCTATAAATTTCCACTTCTGGACCTGTGTGCTTTTGATAAAGCTCAGTGATTTTTCAGAAGCTCGGAGGTCAGATGCATAACTTTCCCTGACTCCAGTTGGGTAAAATGTTCTCTCTCTCATATAAGAGTTTTTCCCATGAGAGAGTTCTGGGAGACAAGAAATATCCCATCTCCTCTAGACAGGGTGTAGGAAATAATGGAAAATCTTATGCCCACAGACCCTCTGGCACCATCCTGCTAACCTGGTCAAGAGGCTGGAGCTCAAGACCTGGAAAATGCCAGGGAACTGCAGCCAGAGAACTATCCTTAGAGCACAAGGGTCCCAGAGGAACCAAGCTAGATGCTGCCAAGTTGTTTTGACTCTATAAGCTGAAGCATATACAGTCAGGAGCTACCCAGGCAAGGCAGAACCTGCGACTTGTGTGCCTTGTTGTCTTGGTCAAGTACACATGGTGGGTAGAACCAAAAAAAAAAAAAAAGTTCATGGTGTTTTTCAACCTCTGTTCTTTCCCAAGCAGGTGTCTATTCCGCCTTCTGAAGACAGAATCTCCTTAAGGAAATAGAGCCCTCACTAAATCTCCCATGATACGGCCTGGGCTTCTAAAGGGAGTGATTTTAACACTTGCACATTTATTCTCTAAGTAAAAGAGGGACTCCAACAGCAGTGCTCCAGAGCCAGCCCATCCTGTCTCGCAAGAACTAACAGTGAAATTTTCCAGAACTCTGAGAGTCAGTTGTTAGAGGCATACATCATTTGAAAATAAATTATATAAATTTAAAATTATATCACATTAAAAATAAAGGTAATAAATACTCAAAACTCATCACTTGCTAATTATTTTACTGTATTGATTAGCATCTTCCCTCTTGAGGTTACATACCCCCTACTGCATGTACATGGTAGAAATACTATGAAATGGGATGCTCCTGGGCATCTCCTCCTACCCCCACACTCAGTGACTTCACTTAGGTAGTTCCAAACAGGCCATGGAAATCAGCAAACACTGCAAGGCAATGCCCCACCTCTACCTCCCAGACAGCTGATTGTTAAACCTTTACCAGCATATCACTGGACTCCAGGGGCCCAGAAGGGTCAGTTGGAATAACCACAGCTTCAGCCCACCCTAGGAGCCTGCCATTTTCCCTGTCCAGTGCATGCCCCCTCCTCTGTGCAGGGAGAGGGCAATACTGCATTTACTCACTTGAAGGGCATCTTGGCCAGATGGTTTCTCTCAGACAGCAGTGCTAAGGAGCTGGCTAGGAAAATATTTTCCCAACTCTGCCTGGCTTCCTTTGAACAGGAATAAAACTGGTTCTCAGAAATGCAGCCAGTAGGTAAGTAAATAAAGCAGCTGTGCTGTGAGTTCCAGCTGAAATAAAGAAAACTTATGAGTCTGGTTTGCATAAAGCGAAAGCTTATGGATTCAGATTTTCCTCCCTTCCTGCCCTCCGGTCTCTCTCCTACAACAGGACCCCATCTGTACCTGCATCGCCCTCCCCGCTTCCCCGGGGATGTGATCAGCACCTGGTTGTTCATTGGCTCTAGTACAGGATAAACTTGCAGCTTTCTGGACACTTGTTTCCAATGGTGGAGCTATTTATTTCTCTTTTCGTAGTAGACATTGCCTAGCCTCATGGACCCTGTCAAGGGCCCAAGTTCAAGGATCTCCTGTTCTGAGTTGGAATAACCCCCCACCCCTGAGTCCATTTGAAATTAGGTCATTTCACTTGAGGGCCAAGGACAGAAGAAGGAGATGGGGAAACTAGCAGGTTTAGGAATTCAGCTAGATTTCTGACATGCCCTGAAAATAGGTGTTTGTCTACCCTAAAATCTGATGGTGAATTAACCACAAGCAAGATGCACTTTGCACATGCACTTCATGTTAGTATATGCTGAGGGACACTGCAGAAATAGCTCTATTCACTAGTTTCTATTTATTCACATTATGTGTTACAGTGTGGTATGTATGTGTATGAACGTGTTAGGGTGTGGTCCGTTGTGAACCCAGATGCAAGTATACATGTATGTGTGTAGATGGGCATATGTGAGTGTCATTTTCTGGATGCCTGGGTTTTAAACGTGTATGAAATTATGTGTGAGTAGCTGTGTATGTTTCTCTGTCTGTGTCTTTGTATAGGCAGATGTGATTGTGTGCGTGCAGGACTGAGCCTCGTGACTTCTGAAAACCTGGTTGAAATGCTGGGAGAATGTCATCGTCTTCTAAAAATAGAGGAGCTGAAATATTTTGAAGAGAGGATTGAACACACACACACATACACACACACCCAAACACATTTCTGTTTTGAGATTCCCTATGTTCCCTTAAGCCCTGTGTGTAATGGAAAAACACCAAATATTTGCAGTTTTCTGTCATGATAAGGATTGTTGACTTCATCCAGGGATAGAATTTTATCACTCAGTTGTCAGGGGAAGGGTGTAGGAGGGGGCCCTGAAGGGGACAGATTTAGACGAATCAAGTCTAACCTTGCTTCTCTGCAGCTGATTCCATCTGTCTTTAAAACATCTTGGCCTGCTTCCCACTGTTCAAAGGGAAGGAGCTTGTCTCTAGCTGTGGATCCGTTTGGCATATAGGCGAGGGAACAGAGGGGCCGTGGTCATCTTCCTTTTAAGGACAAGAAGACACAAAGACATGAGATCCTGTTGTAGCATAATGGGATTAGAAACAACAGAAAATGTCTACTTCTTTATGGGTTGTGAGATATGATAAAGGCTTTCTGAAGTGTTTATGAAGTTTGTTCCAGGTGATTCTAAGAGAAGACTCTTAGTTCTCTGAGATGAATTAGAATCAGAATCATGGAGGTTCATACAATCATCAGAACAACCTCTGGAAGTTTGTTTGTTTGTTTATTTGTTTGTTTGAGACAGAGTCTCACTCTGTCACCCAGGCTGGAGTGCAGTGGCGCAATCTCGGCTCACTGCAATCTCTACCTCCCAGGTTCAAGCGAGTCTCCCACCACAGCCTCCCAAGTAGCTGAGACTACAGGCGTGCACCATCATGCCCAGCTAATTTTTGTATTTTTAGTAGAGATGGGGTTTTGTCATGTTGGCCAGGCTGGTCTTGAACTCCTGACCTCAAGTGATCCACCTGCCTCAGCCTCCCAAAGTGCTGGGATTACAGGTGTGAGCCACTGTGCCTGGCCAACCTCTGGAATTTGTAAGAATCTTATGTTTATTGGGGATTTATTATAATAGCATGGATCACTGGCTTTGTGTTCATCAACTTACTTAATTTCCACCACAATCATGTAAGGGTAATTATTATCCTATTCCACAGGTGAGAAAAATAGCACACAGAGGTGGAGACACTTGTCCAAGGCCACAAAGCTAGTAAATGATGAAATAATTTTTGAATTTTAAAACACAATAAAGAGTTTAAGTAGAAGATTAAACATAGCTGAAGAGAAAATTAGTAAACCAGAAGATAAATCTGAAGAAATTATTAAGACTAACAGTTAGAATATGTAAAGGCATGAAGCAATAATGGAGGATGGAATGAGAAATTGAATAAACATCTAATCAGAATTCCAGAAGGAGAGAAGACAGTGAATATTTGAAGATAATTTCTCAGAGGAGAAACACGAGTCCATAGATAGAGGATACAACATATACCAAGCAGAATAAACAAAACTAAATTCATTACTAGACACATTTCAGAAAACCTGAAAAATAATAGAGTCAAAGAGATCTTATAACCAGTAAGACAGAAAAGAGAAATCACCTGCAAAATAATGGCATAGATTTATTGTAGAATCCCCAGTAGTAATAATGGAAGCTCGAAGAAAGTGGAACCATATTAAGAGAAAGAAAAAACAAACCTCTCAACCTGAAATTGTGTACCTAGAAAAATCTGTTTTTTCTAAAAGAGGGTGAAATAAAGATATATTCATAACTCCAGGATTCCAGAACTCATGCTTTTTCCTCTACGTTATACTGTTGCTACCAGTTCTCAGATAGTTTAGATCTGAAGTTTTATAGTCAGTCATGCCTCATTTTATTGTACTTTGCTTTACTGCACTCTGCAGACATGACTTTTTTAAAAACTTGAAGCTTGGTGACAACCCTATGTCAAACAAATCTATTGGTGCCAATTTTCCAACAGCATGTTTTCCAACTTTCTGTCTCTGTGTCACATCTTAGTAATTCTCACATTATTTCAAACATTTTTATTATTATCATACCTGTTACGGTGACCTGTGATCAGCGATCTCTGATGCTACTACTGTAATTGTTTTGTGGTGTCATGAACCGCACCCATGTAAGATGGCAAACTCAGTTGATAAATGTATGTGTTCTGACTGCTCCCACCAGCTTTCCCCCATCTCTCTTCTTCTCCTTTGCCTCCCTATTCCCTAAGACACACAACATTGAAATTAAGCCAACCAATAACCTTACGATGGCCTCTAAGTGTTCAAGAGTCACGTCTCTCACTTTACATGGAAAGCTAGAAACTGTTAAACTTAGTGAGGAAGGTATGTCCAAAGCTGAGACAGGCCGAAAGCTAGGCCTCTTATGCCAAACAGCCAAGTTTTGAATGTAAAGGAAAAGTTCCTGAAGAAAATTAAAAGTGCTATTCCAGTGAACACATGAATGATAAGAAAGAAAACAGCCTTACTCCTGATAGAGAGAAAGTTTTAGTCGTCTGGATAGATCAAACCAGGCACAATACTCCCTTGAGCCAAAGCATAATTCAGAGCAAGGCCCTAACTCTCTTCAACCCCATGGAAGAAGGCTGAGAGAGGTCAGGAAGCTGCAGAAGAAAAGTCTGAAGCTAGCAGAGGTTGGTTCATTAAGTTTAAGGAAAGAAGTCATCTCCATAACATAGAAGTACAAGATGCAGCAGCAAATACTGATGTAGACACTGCAGCAAGTTATCTAGAAGATCTAGCTAAGATAACTTATGAAGGTGACTACACTAAACAACAGCTTTTCAATGTAGATAAAACAGCCTTCCTCTTTAAAAAAGAAGATGCCATCTAACACTTTCTTAGCTAGAGAGGAGAAGTCAAAGCCTGGCTTCAAAGTTTCAGAAGACAGGCTGACTCTCATGTTACAGGCTAATGCAGCTGGTGGCTTTAAGTTGCAGTCAATGCTCATTTACCGTTTTGAAAACTCTAAGGAATTATGCGGCTAGGAGCAGTGGCTCACGCCTGTAATCCCAGGTCTTTGAGAAGCTGAGATGGGAGAATCACTTAAGCCCAGGAGTTCAAGACCAGCCTGGGCAACAGAGCAAGACCTCGTCTCTACAAAATTAAAACAAACAAACAAACAAACAAAAAACTTTAGCCAGGTGTTATGGTGTGTACCTGTAGTTGCAGCTATTTTGGAGGCTAAAGCAGGAGGATTGCTTGGGACCAGGAGTTCAAGGCTGTAGGGAGCTATGATTGTGCCACTGCACACCAGCCTGGGCAGCAGAGTGAGACCCTGTATACTGTGTCTATGCTCTATAAATGGGGCAACAAAGACTGGATGACAGCACATCTGTTTCCAATATGGTTTATGAACTATTTTAAGTCCACTGTTGAGACATACTGTTCAGAAAGAAAGGTTCCTTTCAAAATATTACTGCTTGTTGACAATAAACCTGGCTACCCAAGAGCTCTGATGGAGATGCACAAGGAGATTAATATTGTCATGCCTGCTAACACAACATCCATTCTGCAACCCATGGATTAAGGAATAATTTCAACTTTCAAGTCTTATGATATAAGAAATACATTTTGTAACGCTATAGCTGCCATAGATAATGATTCCTCTGATGAATCTGGGCAAAGTTAGTTGAAAACCTTCCGGAAGGGATTCACCATTCTAGATGCCATTAAGAACAATCAAGGTCAAAATATCAGCATTAATAGGAAATTGGAAGAAGTTTATTCTCACCCTCATGGATTACTTTGAGGGGTTCAAGACTTTAGTAGGGGAAGTCATTGCAGATGTGGTGGAAATAGCAAGAGAACTAGAAGCAGAGCCTGAAGATGGGGCCAAACTGCTGAAATCTCATGATGAGGAGTTGCAGCTTCTGGATGAGCAAAGAAAGTGGCTTCTTAAGATAGAATCTACTCCTGGTGAAGATGCTGTGAACATTGTTGAAGTGACAACAAAAGATTTAGAATATTCCATAAACTTAGTTGATAAAGCAGTGGCAGAGTTTGAAGACTGACTCCAATTTTGAAACAAGTTCCACTCTGGGTAAAATACTCTCAAACAGCATCACATGCTACAGAGAAATCTTTCGTGGAAGGAAGAGTCAATCAATGTGGTAAACTTCCTTATCATCTTGTTTTAAGAAATTGCCACAGCCACTTCAGTCTTCAGTGATCACCACCCTGATCAGTCAGCAGCCATCAACATTAGGCCAGACCTTCCTCTTGCAAAAAGGTTATGACTTGCTGAAGGCTCAGATGTTCATTAGCATTTTTAGCAACAAAGTGTTTTTAAATTAAGATATGTACAATGTTTTTTAGACATAATGCTATTGTACACTTAATAGACCCTAGTATAGTATAGACATAATTTTTATATGCACTAGGGAACCAAAAAATTCATGTGACTCACTTGATTGAGATATTCACTGTTGCAGCGGTCTGGAACGGAACCTGCAATATCTCCAAAGTATGCTTATATTACAATAATTATCTTCCAGGAAATTCTTCTTGCTTCCTCTGTTTCCTCCTGCCTCCACTATTCCTTTTAAGGTCACAGCATTTCTAGGGGAAAAAAAAAATGCCATTTTCATTGGCTTGTATTTAAGGGAGCTCCAGGGTCTAATCCTTTGGAAGTTCTCCTTCATAAAAGGCTCTGGGGAGTCAAAACAGCACTCCAGACTGTCGCTGGACCCCAGTGACAGTCTACAGACAAGAGAGGTGGTGGGAGCAAGCACGGAGCATACCATGAAGGCCCTGGAACCCTTTCTAGAAATCTTTTGCACTCCCTTAGAGACCATAACTTGGTAAACACTGCACCTTTAAATATCATTTTATTAGAGTGAACAGAGCCTGCAGGCATAGCATTAATCAACTCAGCGTTCCCTTCAGGCCTGGGGGCTGGCAGAGTCTTGCTTTCCCTTTGTCCCAAGGTCAGAAATTACTTTGCAGTTCACTTGGCTCAATTTCCCTTTGGATTAGCACTAAGATAGCTTTTAACTAAAGGTTTTCTCCCCCTTGAAATGCACCAAACTCTCAGCTAAGACTGCTGGCCTCAGATCACAAATTCCTCTTCCGTTCCCTCCCCTGAGAACTAACCCTGAAGGGTGATTGATTTACTTAACCTTTGTTGGTACAAATATGAAAGGCAGCTGCCTCTCTTCAGCTAACATTTGAACCAGTTTATGTTATTTTGCTCTGAGAGCTGGCATTTCTTGAAGGTCTTCTCTGACCTTACTCCAGAAAAGTGGTAAGGCCCTCGTCTTGGCAGAAAATGGGAGGAAATACAGAAGGGAAAAGGGGGCCAAAGTGGAGAGGTTGTGAAGAGGAGGAAGGGGAGTGGTCAGCAGTGTTGGCATTCAGGAGACCAGAGACGCCAGTAGAAGAGCTGCGGAGTCCCTCCTGGAGTCTGTGCCTCAGCCTCCCCAGCGGTCCCCTTTCCTTCTTCCCTTTCTCCTCCCCACTCCAGGATGGCCTATGCCTCCACTCTGCCCCCAGTCCTCTTCTTTTCCTGGACCTCAGGACAAGAGAGGACTTTCTTCCTGGGGTCTAAGACTGCCATATTGTCCCCCCTCCAACCTTAATCAAGGTCTCTCAGCCATGGGCCTCTGCAAGCCCTACCCTTCCACCTTGTATTAGTTAAGACAACACTAACTGCTATGATAAACCTAAAACTCTCTATGGATCAAATATGATAGAAATCTAGTTTTTGGCCAGGCATGGTGGTTCACACCTGTAATCCCAACACTTTGGGAGGCTGAGGTGGGAGCATCTCTCAAGCCCAGGAATTTGAGACCAGCTTAGGCAACATAGTGAGACAAAAGAAAGAAGGAAGGAAGGAAAGAAGGAAGGAAGGAAGGAAGGAAGGAAGGAAGGAAGGAAGGAAGGAAGGAAGGAAGGAAGGAAGGAAGGAAGGAAGGAAGGAAGGAGAGGAAAGAGAGAAAGAGAGAGAGAAAGAGAGAAAGAGAGAGAGAGAGAGAGAGAGAAAGAGAGAAAGAGAGAAAGAAATGCATTTATTGCTCCCATAAAGTCCAAAATGGGTTTTCCTGACTGGCAGGCAGCTATCCTCTGAACTGTGATCTGTATCTGGGTTTCTTCTATTCTATGGTTCCACCCTCTTCATTCACTGGCTCCCAGAGTGGGAGGGGAAAATGGCAAAGGACTGTGTGGGGGAGACTTATGCACCAGGCCTGGAAGAGGCTCGTGGCTTCTCCTCACATTCCATTGGCTGGAGTCCAGTTAAATGGCCACAAGGGAGGCTGGGAAATGTAGGGTAGCTGTGTTCCCAGGAAGAAGAGGAGCCAGTCTCTGCTCACCCCTGCCCCTTTCTTACTTTCCTATTTTGCCCGTGGTGAAGATATCTTCACCAGGTGTCTGTTAGGGCTGGTTTTTTACTATTTGGTGAAGTTCAGCTGCTTCACTTATTTTTCTACACAGGGATGCCCACTAAGTGTTACCTTCACATCAATCCCCAAACATGGTGGTGGCTCCCTCAGGCACTCCATTGAGAAGCATTTGCAGCCGCCCTGGGTCTTGAGTGCCAGGATTGACTGATGCAGAATGGGTGTGGTGGCAAGGGTACCATTTTTTGGCCATCTTGCTCCAACAGCCCTTTGGGGGTTTATTTCCCCAGCAGTTGTGTGGTCCCAATGGTTGGGACCATCAGCCCAGAGGCCCATCACTTTTTTTTTTTTTTTTTTGAGTCGGAATCTTCATCTTGTCGCCCAGGCTGGAGTGCGATGGCGTGATCTTGGCTCACCACAACCTCCGTCTCCCAGGTTCAAGCGATTCTTTTGCCTCAGCCTCCCAAGTAGCTGGGATTACAGGCACCAGCCACCACGCCCGGCTAATTTTTGTATTTTTAGTAGAGATGGGGTTTCACCATGTTGGCTAGGCTGGTCTCGAACTCCTGACCTCAGGTGATCCGCCTGCCTTGGCCTCCCAAAGCCTGGCCAGCTCATCACTTTTTTTTTCCCTCAAGACAGAATTTTGCTCTGTTGCCCAGGCTGAAGTGCAGTGGCGTGATCTCAGCTCACTGCAACCTCCGCCTCCTGGGTTCAAGTAATTCTCCTGCCTCAGCCTCCCCAGTAGCTGGGATCTTGGCTCACTGTAACCTACTGGGTTCAAGCGATTCTCCTGCCTTAGCTTCACAAGTAGCTAGGATTACAGGCATGCGCCACCATGCCTGGCTAATTTTTTGTATTTTTAGTAGAGACGGGGTTTCTCCATATTGGCCAGGCTGGACTCAAACTCCTGACCTCATGATCCATACACTTTGGTCTCCCAAAGTGCTGGAATTACAGGTGTGAGCCACCATGCCTGGCCCCATCACTTTCATATCACTTCCTTTCAATGCCCCCAGGATGATACACCCTCCTTTTCATTTTGCACCTTTAACTTCTCTGGGCCAGTCTGTGTTCTAGTTAACCTCAGCAACTTGCAGAGCAGAACTGACTTGTATAAGGCTAATCGGAGAGAAGGAGCAGATTATGAAAGGCCTTCAGAGACAGCCCTGTGGCCCAGGAGACATGGAGAAATGCCGTGGATGGCATGATGCAGGAAGCCACCTGCTGGGGTGAATGAGGAAGACTGTGGACCTGTGGCAGAGGCTGAGGGCAAAGACGGCAGCCAAAGCCCTGGGCCAGAAGGTGGTGCAGGTGTTGCCAAAGTGACAAAGAAATTTGGCCCTGAGGTCCCTTCTCTACACCCTGCCCTCCCTCAGTTCCACTGTAGCTAGAGTGCTGGAAGCTGAGTTGCAGTGTCAAGCACATGTGTGCGTTTGTGCCTGTCCACCTGCTCACACCCCTCTGGGGATCTTCATCATTGGCACTGACCCCCTCTCCATTATACCAGATTGTCCACATCCCTTCCTGATGGCTAACAAGATGCGAATACATTCACATCCCTCCCCCAGGTGTGCTTCTCTAAGGTAACAAAGTCCCTCAATTAATCCAGCCCTGAGGGACAGGAGAGATAGGGGAAGATCTTCAAGTCCCTAAATCTGAAAAGGAAACAAATGGCCCAACATTGCAGTCCTTGGTGTTCATGAGAAAGACCCGGGGAGACTTAAAATTACAGACTCCTAGGCCCCTATGCAGAACCACTGAATGCGAATCTCCAGAGGCTGAGTCTCCTTGGCTGCCTCAGTGGCACCACAGGGAATCCAGATGCACACCAAAGTTTGGGAACTACTGGCTTCAGGAGCCAGTTCTATAGAGTCTGAAATAAGAGATGATCCAGAGAGAATCCAAGGTATCATAATTCTGTAACATTAGCCATCAAAATGGGATTAGTAAAGATCGCTAGCACTTACTAACCATTTCCGATGTGCAAGTGCTATTCCTATGTGCTGTACATGGATTATTTCCTTCTCACAGTAAACTTACGAAGTAGGTTCTGCTGTTGTCTTCATTATACAGATTAGGAAACAGAGGCACAGAGAGGGTGTTCTAAGATCACATAGCTAGTAAGTATGAAAGCCTAATTTGATCTTAGGAAGTCTTACTCCAAAGTCTCTGCTCTTAACCATTATGCCGCACTGTCACCCTTTTTCCTCTTTTAATAGGTGTGAGAGTTGAAAGGGGAGAGGTAGTCTAGAGAATAACTGAGAGGAGGATAGGTTAGCTGAGCTCCATCTTTCGCACTTACCACCCATCCCCTCCACGCTAAAAGGAAGATAATGAAGGGGTTCAGAGAAGAGATTATGAGAAAGAAAGGCATCTGCCATTTGCATTTCAGTCTGGTCACTTACGTAATAACTTCCCGTGGGTGCTCCACGCTTCTCAGGAATGACAAAATCTGTTCCCTTTGTCTGCCATAATTCTTTCTCTTCATTAACACCTGACACCTGACAAGGTCCTACTGACCCTTCAGGTCTCCCTGGGAAGCCTTAGATAACTCTCCACCCTAACAGAGTCTATCATGACTTTTGATCTTCTTCTGCAATTATGGGTGTTCACATCTTCCTCTAGTCATCGTTCCTTGAAATCAGGGACTCCACAGCCCTTTTTGTCATTGTAGTCCCCATGCTTGGCACATAGAGGCACTCAATAAATCTTGTGGGAAAAAATGAATGAAGGAACGAAACATTTATTGAGCACATACTGTGTGTCAGACACTACAAGATCTTATGGATCTTTGAAGATGTATGGACATAGTTCCCACTCACAACGAATGTACAATCTTGTTAGGAGGAACAGATGTACCCCCAAGAGCAGTGAGACCCGGAGGCATCACTGGCCTCACATGTCACTGTAGGTCAGTCACTGCCCTGCTTCCTCTTTTCCTCCTGGTACAAAGGGTTTATAAATCCTCTGAGGACACTCCCTATTCTCTTGTCTATTTCTACATAGAGACATCATTAAATGGACCCTGTGTACTTGTGGTTTGGAAGGTGGAGGAACCAGGGAGAAGGACCTGGAAAGGCCACTTCTCGCTGGTACTGGGACAGAATAGTGGTTGCACAGTGAGCAGGAGAGGAAAAATGACAAAGGTCCTGGGACCCTGGGGAAGAAATAAGAGGCTTCTCTGAGTGCCAGCCTGGGAAGATGAAATGCTCCTAGGGGGTTGATTTGTATGTCTTGGGCACCAGTCAAAGGTCGCTTTCCATAGTCCTGTTATTTGAGGGGAGTGGGAGGGTGGAAGGGGCTGCCTCCTTATTGCTTCCTCTCCTTAGCCAGTTCTGCTCAGAGCCCCAAAACCCTAAGACCAGATTGTCAACCCCAGCCTGCTGCGTGAGATTTGTTTAGGCCTTGCATACTAATTGGCTCCACTCTGGTGCTCCAGGAACTTAATTGTGAGCCCATTACGACCTCTTCTGTCCTCAGATAGGAATGTGCACAGGCTTGTAGCAGAAACTGGGATTGCACAAGCGACAGGACGTTGGAGGGTGGGGTGGGAAATCCTGGGTGTTAAGCTTTGCCTGAGTTGATGCAAGGTCATCTTCTGAAGGATGAGATGAAGCAACAAAGTCAGGATCCCCAGCCAGGGCCACAGAGGTCAAGGAGGCAGAGGCATCCTATGAATTTCCCTAGTGGAAAATCAGGTGTCAGGACACCGGGTGGAAAAATTAATGGATCTCCCAGATCCTTGCTATTTTCTTTTTCTTCTGATTGCAGACACTTCCGAAATGACTTGTCCAGGCCTGGCCAGTCCCTCAGCAGAGGCTGGATGGAAGAGGTTAGGGTGGAGAGGTCAGCATTGCCAACAGGACTCTGGAGCCCCAAGGAACCCAATCTGTGTTCTTTCCAGAATGAGTCAGAATAGGCTGCCACAGCGGGCAGCCTTGCCTGGTCACCATTCCAGGTGACCAGGGGCCACAGCACAGTCCTTGCATCCCCATCCTGGTCCTGTGCGGGAGGGATTGAAGCTGCTCAGGCCCAGTGCTCTGGGACTGTGTGTCACATGCCCTAGCTGTTCATGCCCCTCTCACTGCAGGCCCCAGGCCTGATAACTGGCTTTTTTCTGTTTTGTTCTTGAGCCCCAGTTCCTTATCCCATCAGGACCTAGACTTCTCCACCAGCCTTATAGTGAAGGCTCCATCTGTTGAACCTGTTTCTGGAAGCTGTTTCATCTCCTGGCCCTCCTGCTCCTCCCCAGGGACAGAAAATCCCAATTAGACATCCATGGTAGCCATTCTTAATTGATCACATCACTCTTTCCTATTTTCTTCTGCTAAAGCAAGACTTAAAATCCCCCTTGACACAGAGCTCCAGACAGCCACTACCAATCCATTACACCCAGCATGGGAACTGAATCCTATTTGCCGTCTCTGCTTTTTCCATTTGGACCCCTCCCAGGCCCTGCAGCTGGGACCTCTAGCAAGGACTGCCCTCATTTTCCCTGCCCCCCACCCCTGCGCCTTGCCCCATTTCACCAGGCTGTGCCCCAAATATGGCCAGAAGCTCAAAGATGCTAATTATGATTTAAATTCATTTTTCCTTCTAATCTCAAAGACTTGCACTACTCTATCCATTTTAGGAAGAGGGAAATTTTGAGGAGCCAAGAAGGTACAGGACTCTTATTTGACTCTTGGTCCAAAGTTGGGGAAATAATCCCCTGATAAGCTGAGCAAAGTCACAGAGTATAACCAGAACCCCCAGCTACATCTCATTTCTCACCTACTAAAAAAGCAAAGCACATAATCTCCATCTACTTTAGGGGCAGTCCCAGTTTTCACTCAGCAATAAACCCTCATTTCACACTTCTTTCCTGCTGCTTGCTGCTAAGTACAGAGATGTCTCTCTCTCTATATATATATAACTTCCCTTGCCCTAAATGGGCCCAAAGCCCACCTCCTGACTACCCCCTGAGTGTATCTTTGGGACACACTGACTTAATGCAGATCAAAGGCACTGGTTTCTTACACCTTGTGTTTCAGAATCACCCGCAAGCTTGATAACATATAGATTCCTAGGCCCCATCCAATTCAAACCAAGAATCTCCTGGATAAGGGCCTGAGACTCTGTGTTTATAACTCCCTGGATCAGTAGTCCTTAAAGTGTGATCCCCAGCAGCAGCCACACCTGAGAACTTATTAGAACTGCACTAATAACTCCTCAGGTGATTCTGATGCAATTCCAGTCTGAGAACCCACTGTCCTCGGTGGTCCTGGGTAGATTCAAGTTTGGGAGCCATTGATCCAAGGGACCCTGTTGATTTCTGACTCCAGCTGTGGTCCCTTGGCCCCATCCAGTGCAGCCTAAATGGTAGGGAGCAAACCCTGGGACATCTTTAGTCTTCTCTAGGTGACTGGCCTGTTGAAAGGAAAAGGCTGGAACAGACAACTTCTCCAAGGCTGTTGATATACCTGGCAGCAGTTTCTGCTGGCCGCCAGAGAGCCAGCCAAGCAAAGGCCCTTCTGAAAGGCTCTATTCAAAGCTGTTAAATGAGCAAACACCACCGCTTTTTTCCTTTCCCCTGCACCTGGAGCTATGACCAGAACTGTTGGCAACCGCAGCTGTGGCCCCACGAAAGGGCCAGGGCAAAAGAAGATCAATCCTTACCTGCTGGAGAGCTAGGCCCCTGAGAAGGAGCTGGCCAGAGGGTTCAGAAAAGGGAATGTCCCCCAGATACAGGGCCAACTCCTCAGAGTGGGAAAACCCGTTCCTCCTCTGCGTCCCTAGCACAGTGCTTACATTCAGACAGTGCCTGGGATGGGCTGTGCTGCATGCCCAGCAGAGGGAAGCTCTGGGGGTCTCTCAGACTGTAGAGGACAGGTGGACAGGCCGACCACCCACAGACAATTCAAGATGGGAACCTATTCATGCCCAGTCGGGGTCAAGGCACTGTAGGGTTGCAGCTGTGCACCACTCCAGTTGCAGAGAGAGCACAGATTTGAAACTGCCCTGTCCTTCAAGGTCCACATCACATGTCCAGAGCAGGGCTCTGTGCTGCACTGGCCACTGCCCAGAGGGAATGACATAGTCGTGCACCCTGTCTCAGGACTGTAGCAGTCTGAGCCATTTCCCCAAGGCCAGTACAAGTCTTGGTTTCTGGTTTCAACAACAGTTTATTTAATCTCCCATCTTCTGATTCACTTGCGGACCAAGAATCAACCCTCTGGTATTTTATGAAACCATAAGGCTTTCACTATGTCAAACTTGAAATCCAGATGGACTCAAACCCATCACCACTCACATTCCAGGAAACCTTTCTTACCAGCCGTATGCTTGGGTAGCCTTTGCGCCCCTTCCTGGATCAATCTCCTTATCTGTAAAATAAAAGGATACCACCAACTTCACAATACCCTTCCATGACATTGCAGTCACTTAACAAAGCTTAATTGCCTACTTACTTTCTCCTTTAAGTTGAGAAGCCAGTACGCAAGGCCACAAAATGGTAGAAGTGGGGTCTGAGTCTGGATTTTCTGTCGTCCTACATAGAATATCATGGTAGTAAGTTGAATTGTGTGCCCCAGAAAGATAGGCTGAAGTCCTAGCCCCCTGTGAATGTGATCATAATTGGAAATAGGGTCTTTGCAGATGTAATCAAGTTAAGATGAAGTCATACTAGATTAGGGTGTGGTGTCTATAAAGAAAAAAGAGGCAGGTTTGGGTACAAAGATACACAAAGAAGGCTATGCGAAGACAGAGGCAGAGGTCGGAGTGACGCAGCCACAGGCCCAGGAATGCCAAGGATTGTTGGGAGCCACGGGATGCTAGGAAGAAGCAAGTAAGGATTCCTCTCTGGAGGCTTAGAGAAAGTGACTCTGCCCGTATCTTGATTTCAGACTTCTAGCCTCTCGAACAGTGAAAAAATAGATTTTTGCTTTAAACTACCCAGTTTGTGGTAATTTGTTCCAGCAGCTCTAGGAAACTAACACTAACGTTCTCCCCTAGACCTAAAGCACCGCTGCTGACCTTTCTGTGGCTGGCCCCATTCCCATCGGCAGCCTTTACCCTCCTGCTGATCCCCAACTTTACCTGGCTCTACATAAAATAGCATCATATTTCACATGTGAACCATGCTTTCGTTGGTTTTTTAGAGACAGAGTCTTGCTCTGTCACCCAGGCTGGAGTACAGTGGTACCATCCTAGCTCACTGCAGCCTTGAACTTCTGGGCTCAAGCAAGCCTCCCACTTCAGCCTCCCAAAGCACTAGGATTATAGGCATGAGCCATGGCACATGGTCAGAGTTTCAAGGCTTTTGATCTCATTTTATGATGTGAAAATTGAGGATCACGGAGATTAAGGTGATTATCCTGTGATACCATGACAAATAAGTGGAACAGCCAAGACTGAACCCAAATACTCTGACTCTTAAGCCAAAGTTCTTTTTCTTCAAATTTTTTATTGTAAGGTGTAATAACACACATATAGCAATGCACAAACACAAATGTATAGCTCAAGCAAAGCAGCACAACCCATATAAACACCATCTAGGTCAAGGAATAGAATATTGCCTGCCTCCCAGGTGCCCCCTGGCAATCACTCTCCCTTTCCTCCTCCCCAAGGTTACTGCTGCCCCATGCCAGGCCAGTAATTGGACCACACATCCCATTTCAACCTCGGTGTCACTAAGAATCATTGGAGGCAGCAGTAAAAAGATGGAAGCCTGTATATGTACTGGGGGAAACCCCTGCGCTCCTTTCTCTAAGGCTCAGGATTTCCCTGAAGCTAAGCCTCTCTAGGGCTCTTCCCCATGGCTTTCTTTAGAGACGTCAAAACAAAACACAACACACAACTCTTAACTGGTCTTGACACTTTCAGAATCGTAAAAGCTGGGAGTGGCTGACAAATTTTTTTTTTTAAGCAGTAAAACCATAGACTTTGAACAAGAAGGGAGGGAGAAGGGGAGATCAGAAGGTACACCCAAGGGCTGGGATCATGGATGGTTAAGGAAACAAAGCAATAATTATCAAGTCCCCGAGAATAGTCTGCCCACTACATCCCCCTCCCTTCCTCCTACCAGAGACATCTCTGCTATACCAGCAGGGGTAAGCAAGACCCACAGGAGTTTAGCCTAATCTTGCCTAGAGGCAGGCGCAAGCCACATGGCTTCTCGTCGCGCCTTCCTGTCTGAGTTTGTGATCCCTCTCTTCGCCAGGAGTCTGCACGCCTGCTGTCAGTATCAGAGGATAGATAGGGCAGGAACAGGGGAGAGTAAGAGAGTAGGGACTAGTCAGAAGGTTCCAGCCAGGAAATTGAGCCATCATTCCCTTGCCTGACTTCTGGAAAGTCACTTAACGCCTCTGGGCTGCAGATCCTGCCCTCTGAAGCAAGGGCAATGGGTCAAGACCTTGTGGCAACACTGATGCAGACATGAGATGCTCCCCAGGCTCCCAGATGAAGACAGACAAACAGAAGGATCCTTTTGTAGTGGCGAGGCTTCAGCTCACACCGCCCAGGCTGCCGCAGGGGAGACTTGATGCAGCTACTTCTGCAGATGCACCTGCAAGGCAGGAAAGTGAGGGGCTCTGGAGGAAGGACAGGAGCTGGAGGGAGTGACAGCTCAACAGCTGTCGGTTACAATCAATGCCTCAATGCCACTCTCTATCTGCTGGCAGGCCTGCAGCGGCCAAGGCACTGAAAAAAGGCAAGATCATTACAGGACTGGATGGAAGGGCTATCTCTGCTCAGTTGTCCTGTCTGTTTTCCTTAAGCCAGAGTGGGTTAGATCTCTAAGCCCATGGGGAAATTCATACTACTAGGGCTGTTTTCTGGAAAAAAAAAAATTATGGCCTGAGTTCCAAGAAGACTGGCCTTATGGACTAGGAATTGGAAGCTTTCCATTTAGTTCTGATATCTGCTACTTAGAGTGTGCTTGAGCAAGTCACTTCCATTCTTAGTCTCAGTTTCTGCATCTGACGATAGTAACAATTTTTAATTTATTGAGCACATATTATGTGCTAGGTGATGAGCTGGATGCTTAATATGCATTCTCTGTAATATCGGTCCTTTCTACCTCATGGAGATGCTGTGAAGATCAAATAAAAAATATACTTCCTCAAAAACTTAACAGAATTACCAACGAACCAGCAATGCTACTCTGAGGTATACACCCCCAAATAATTGAAACAAAACAAGCCACTCAATAAAACACTTGTTTATGAATGCTCATAGCAACTTGATTCAAGTAGCCAAAAGGTGGAAACAACCCAAATGTCCACAACTGTAAGCAAGCCATAGTATATACACACAATGGAATATTACTCAGCCATAAAAAGGAATGGAGTACCTATACATGCTAAAACCTGCGTGTCCCTTAAAGACATTATGCTAAGTGAAAGAAGCCAGACACAGAATCCCATGTTTTATGACTTATTTTATATAAAATATTCAGAATAGGTAAACCCATAGAGACAGAATAGATTAATGATTACCAGAGAATCATGGGGTGTACTTCTGGAGTTACAAAAAAAAAATTGAAAATAGAGACTGGTGGTGGCTGCACAACATTGGGAATACACTAAATGCCACTGAATTGTACACTCTAAAATTGCTAATTGTATATTATGTGGATTTCACCTCAGTAAAAGATAGAAACATCTGTGTCTGTGGAAGTCTGTGCACTGTTTAAAGTCGTGGCTCAGGAGCACAGTTTCCATGTGGAGCACCCTCTGCAGGTTGTTTAGCTTTTTTGGTTTTTGATTATTTACAAATAAATAACCGCCCGCTAACTCATTCCTCTAAAATGAGAAGAAATGGGGGCAGCTTGCCTTAACTTTCCCACACAAGCATATTGCAGCCATGCTCCACTACATATGGTTGAATTCAGCCTCCTGGGTCAGTGTTGTTGCCAAACTGCAGAGGCATATGTTACCCATGCATACACTGATGTGCCCACAGGCCGTGGTGCTCGGGAGCACGCAGTTCCCACATGGAGCCCCCTCTGCAGTAAGCAAATGTGCCTGAGAGCTCCTAATTGGCCCATCTCAGGCAATGGAGGATTATCAGTGAACATGATGAGTTTCTATTAGCACCGAGCCACTTCCTACACAGCAATGCTTCATCAGGGCTCCGATAAAGGCGAGACAGGCTCTAGAGACAATAGCAAGCAGCAGGCCAGTGGAGAGTGGGAGGCTGCAGAGGCAGCCGCCATAATGCATTATGCAGGCGGGATTTGCTTTCAGCTAATTAATAGTGTGCCACACTCCCTGGCTCCTTCTCCCTAGCTGATCTCCAAGCTGATCTCCACTCCTGCCTCCCTTCAGGAGGGTCCCTGGAGAAGCAGGGATAAGAAGGGGAGCCAGGGCCCGGTAGGGATGGATATGCACCATGGGAAGAGGGGTGGCTGAATCATTGCTGCTCTCAGCACTCTGGGACTGGTGTCCAGGCCTCCTCCACTGATTGCACTGGGTGTTATACTTTACATAAAGATCCCAGCAGGGCTGAGCAGACAGGGCAGTGTTGTGGTGTTCCTGACTCATCAGGCAAAGGCTAGTTTCTTAGACTGCCAAGGAGGAGGAGTCATCAGCTCTCCTACATGCATCCCCCGTCCCTCCTCAGGACACAGAGGTCTAGCAGGCACCTGGTCACCAACCTCTGGATCAGCTGCCCTGCTGCTTCTGAGGTCACAGACCCTAATGAACCTAGATAAATTGAACCAGGTGACCCCTTTGAATTGCAAAGTTGAGAGAGGAAGTAAGTGCATGCCACTGGGCTCCTTTGCCCCGGGTTGGCGCTGCAGTTACCACATGAACTGCCAGAGGCCCTGCCAGCAGCACTCAAGGTTCCCTCGACCTGGTGGCCAAGCCTACTCAACTCCCGGATGCCATGGGCCTTAGATGATGGCTCCTTCGTGTCTCCTTGCATTTCCTCCAGGCCTGGGAGGTACTGAGGCTTCATGAGAAGCTGCTGGCAGCTGACGGCTGTGCCAAACTCAATGGCTGCCATGTGGTTGCCTCGATCATGGCACAGACAGGGGTCTGGATGAGGTTTTGTGGGAAAGGAGAGAGAGCCAGTACAAGCCAGTCAAACTGCTTGACCCATCGCCCTCCCCTACACATGTGAAAAGACACACACATACGCGCACACACACACTCATCTCTGTATACAGAATACAGAAGAGAGGAGAGGGTTTGTCAGAGGTGGTCCTCTGTAGTTGGAGTGGCATCCAGCTTAAAGCCAGGAGAGGGAAGAAGACAGGAGAAAAAAAAAAAAAGAAGAAGGAGGAGGAGGGAGGGGAAGTAAACATGAAAGAAACAAGAAAAAATAGGAACACAATCTGACTTGCCTTTACCTACAGCCAGCTGGTGCTCCTTCCCATCCCTTCATCTATGTTACATTAGAAGAGGGTCTCACACAGCAGAGAGGCCACTAGTTAAAGCATCAGCTTTGTGCCTGCACCCCAGTCACTTCTTCCACTTACTTAAAATGCTGGCTGATGTTATCCCCACACATCTCTGAGCCTCCACAGGGTTCCAAGTCTAGGGTTGCAGACACAGGTCTCTAAGGATAACAGTATGATTAGGCAAGCACATCTCCCAGCTAACCTTTCAATTCTTTATTTCCTTCCAAATAACAGCACTTGTTCATGTCAAATCCCACTAATTGGTGATGCTAGCTCCTCTCCTTCTACAAATCCACAGTAACCAGCTACAGACCAAGGCCTTTCTGACTTAGAGGACCGCCTCCTGCTCCCTGCTTCCTCCCACTCCTCACTGCCTCCTCCTCGGCTCCCTTCCTAGTCATGCCTGCGGCTCTCTTCCCTCCTGTTGAGGCAAGATGGTATGTCTGGCAGCTGTTAACTCATTGCAGTTTATCAAACTGCTATCTACAATGTCCTAGGCATGGGTGCAGAGCTGGGGGAGCTGTTCCTTCAGTAATGTCAGTACAAACCAGGACCAAAGTCAAAGAATCGGGCAAGGATACAGAAAGAAAGAAAAGGTTAAAAACGAAAAGCCCTCCTCTTATGTACCCTCCATGTTTGGTTTTCATGGAAACCTGGTTCTGGCGGACAGAGAGGACAGGCTAAGACAGGCCCATTGCAGTAGATAGGGTGGGTCCTGGTATGGCCCACCACGATCTGGCAGGAAGCTGGACGCCACATGGAGACCCCAGGGGCAGATCTTTCGGAATTGAGGCTTTCTGGGAGAGCTCTTTTTCAACTCGCATTCCCAGGTGGGGAGAGCTGACTCTTTCAGACAAGTATGAGTGGTAATGCAGGTCTCAGGGCAAATGCTGAGTGCCTCAGCGGCCACTCCTTTCCGCCACTGGTGAGGAGGGAGCCTTGGCAGTAAGAGAAGCATGGATGGTGAGGGGTTGGCAGTGGCTGTGAGAAGCCCAGGATAATCTTTCTGTATATTTCTCTGAGAAGGATCACTGACAATAGCTCCTGGTGGCCCTCAGGCAGGTGTTGTAGTCAAAAGAACCCTGACTTTGGTCCCAATTAACTCCATCCATTCATTTGTTCATCCATTCATTCATTCATTGGTACTATATGCCAGGTACTGGGCTTGTGCTGAAATCTCAGTTCATCAAAGATTCAAATGATTAATTGAGGCTGGACACAGAGGCTTACGCCTATAATCCCAGCACTTTGGGAGGCCAAGGCGGGCGGATCCCTAGGTAGAGAGATCGAGAACATCCTGGCCAACATGGCGAAACCCCATCTCTACTAAAAATACAAAAAATTAGCTGGGTGTGGTGGCACACACCTGTAATCCCGTTACTCCAGAGGCTGAGGCAGGAGGATCACTTGAACCCGGGAGGTGGAGGTTGCAGTGAGCCGAGATTGCACCACTGCACTCCATCCTGGTGACAGAGCAAGACTGCATCTCAAAATACAAAACAAAACAAAAACAAATGATGAATTGATTCAAAAGATTGAAATGATGTAGGTAGAGGACCTAGTCTAGAGTCTTAAAAAATATTCATTCCCTCTTAGTTCTCCAGAAAGACGGCACCTCCTTCTAATCCTACACCCCACACCCCAGTGATCTCCTTAAACCAGAACGCATTTGCTCCTAGAAGATGCTATTTCATTGAAGTTGATGAAATGGGGAGCTGGAGAAAGAGGTGCCAATGGAGAGAGGGGTAGGTCTGAAAAAATGTAACAGGCCAGATAGAAATGCCTTAAAGTGGTGAAGTTTGAGAACTTCTCATGAGGCTGGTTGCTGGCAGGCAGATGGGGGAGAAGCAAATTCTCCCATAGGGTGTGTTTCTTAAAGTGATTGGAAATTTAAGAAGTAGGAGATGGGAGAGGGAGTGAATCTTTCTGTATCTTAATTGAAGATCAAAACAATTTCTCTTCTTGCAAATTCCCTTAGAAATACAGCCTCATAGGGATTGGGAAAGGAATTTATTTCTTCACAAAGCTTACCAAGCAGCCTGGCTGGGAGCCATCTGGCAGTTTTCCCAGCAGGAAAGTTATAGAAGAAGCAACAGTGCCCCCCAAGAAGCTGCAGCAAAAGACATAGGGACATAAGGAGATGGGTATGTGAGTTCCTGCCCCAAGGAACCCTATAGCCAAGGTGCTTTCCCAAGATGCAAACAGGCAGCTCTCGGAGCTCTCCCTCCAGTGGCTGAGGACCTGACCAGTCAAGGAGAATGGCCTAAAACTGTGCCACTCAAGTTGGGACAGCTAGGATTTCATAAAACCCCAGAGAAGCATGGTGGGTCTAGAGAACCATTTTTATTCAAGGAGCTTTGGGGAGGCAGGAAAATTCTATTGAAATGAACATGAATGTTTGGTAAGATAAAACGCAAACTTTGCATGATTTGTTAACATCAAATGTGAGATTTTTGTCTTGAGTGGGCTGCTTTAGATTATGCCCCTTGATCACCAGGAGGTACACAATCATCCTTCTATCCCTTTCTGGTTATTTCTTAAAGAAAAATTTGAACAACCCCTCTTTTCAGAGCTAGACGTTTAAAGATTATTTTAGAGGTCATTGTGTCCATCCCTCACCTCTGGATAGCACTCTCAAACCTGACTACACACTAAAATCATCAAATAAAATCATCAATAAAAAGGATGCCAGGCACCGTCTGCAGAGATTCTGACCTGGAGGGGAGCCTGATGTGGGTGTTTTCCAAAGCTCCTCGGTGGTTCTGATGTGTGGCCAGGGCTAAGAACCATTCCTCCTTTATTTAACTGAGTGTGGTGGCATGCACCTATAGTCCTAGTTACTTGGGAGACTGAGGTGGGAGGATCACCTGAGCCTTGGAGGTTGAGGCTATAGTGAGCCATGATTGTGCTACTGCACTTCAACCTGGGAGATAGAGAGAGACCCTTTCTCAAAAAAAAAAATAAATAAATAAATAAAAGAGGGGGAGTGAGAGAACCATCCCCCTTAAATGAAGGGCTGTACTGTCAGAAGCTTAGAGGTTTCGGGTCTGCTAAATCCCTACTTCTGTTTTGTCTCACAAATGTCAGGTATGTCCTTTCTTTTCTTTCCAAGCTGCCACCACCAACATTCCTACTAAAATAATCTTCCCTTCGATTTTTTGATAGATTAGGACATAGGGTCCTCCTTTCTACCCACCAACTAGTCTCTGGACAAACACCCAAGGCAAGCACTTTCTAAGCATCTAGCATATGCCAGATATATGCTGGATACTTACAATTGTTTCAAAACCACCCACTGAGATAGGTGTTAGTCATCCCCACTCTACACATAAGGAATCTGAGGACCAAAAAAAATTAAGGAAATGTTCTAGATTTCTAGAATTCCAAACCATTCCGTCCGACCCAAAATTCACTCCCTTTCCAAGACAACAATGATACATTGGCTTTCCGAAATAGAGCCCTCTTTTTAAGAGGTTTTCTTTTTCTTAAAAATTGTCTAACTATTGCTTTACCATAAGGACTATACACAGGCAAACAGACAATGGAAGAAACTAGAGTTAAAGAAATCTCACACATTACTAGGGGTCATTATTCTGGGTCTTCACTGAACTCTGAACTCCAATGGAACTAGAATCCAAGTTCTTAGACCTTTGGATGGGCACATGGAGCATGTCATGCTTCTCACCTTGAAGAAATGTCGCCACCCATCCCAGGTAGGAGCTACCCTGTCTCCTTTGCTCAAGGGAATTCAAAATGATGCTACTGCTTAAGTGGCATTCTTGATCAACTCTTCCCCCAACTCCAAACTTGATTCTTAAACTGCTAAGGCTCAGGACTTCTCTTCTGGGACGCTCTGTACTTGGCTCTTGGATGCTGACCTTTTCCATGACCCACTGTGATATGGTCTGGCTCTGTGCCCCACCCAAATCTTATTTTGAATTGTAGCTCCCACAATCCCCATGTGTTGTGGGAGGTATTTCATGGGAGGTGATTAAATCATAGGGTCAGTCCTCCCATGTTGTTCTTGTGACAGTGAGACAGTGAGTGAGTTCTCATGAGATCTGATAGTTTTATAAGGGCTTTTCCCCTTTTACTCAGGACTTCTCTCTCCTGCCACCACATGAAGAAGAACATGTTTGCTCCCTCTTTTGCCATGATTGTAAGTTTCCTGAGGCCTTCCCAGCCATGTGGAACTGTGAGCCAATTAAACTGTGAGTCTTTCCTTTATAAATTACCCAGTCTCAGGTATTTCTTCATAGCAGCATGAGAACAGACTAGTATACCCTGTGTAAGTAAAATATTTTCGTATCTATCCCCTGAAGATATTTTTCCATAGCTGTAGACAGTTCTGCACCAAGCCTTCCCTGTTCTCTTGCTCTTCTTGGGGATTTGATGATTCCAGTCACCAAAAGTCCTGCTGTACCCTTGGCTAGCTTCTCTCTGGTTTAAGTTACCAAAGTAGATTTACTAGTCTTTGGTAAAATCTAACTTGTTCACCTTTCATTTAGTCAACTAAGGGTTAGAATGGGCCTACTACAGACCGGCACTTGGCCAAGCACTGTGCTAACTTTTGAAGGCACAATGTCATTGCCTCTTTCCTCAGGGAGCTTCCAATCTATTAAAATAACCAAGAGTGGCTGCTGCCGAAGGGCCATCACATGGCAGCCTCTCTACTAGGAGGCTTTATTCTTTGTCTCATTTCATCCTCCTGATGGCTAACAAGGTCATGGTTATTGTCCCCATTTTATGAATGAGGACACTGCGTCTCATTGATGCTTAAGCAATTAGCCCAAAGTCACAGAGCTAGTCAGTGGTAGGGCTGGAATTTGAGCATATAACTACATTCCAAGCCCATGCTTTTTCCTCTACACTGGAAATTCTATATAGCATAGTGGTTAGAAACTCAAACTCTGGGAACAGCCAGACTTAAGTTTAGAATCCCAACTTGGCTATTTAATTACTATCCAATCTTGAACAAATTAATTAACTTTCTTTCCTGAACTTCGATTTCCTCATCTGTAAAAATAAGGTATGATAATACCTATCTCAGGGTTGTGGTGAGAATCTCAGAAATGGTAGCTGGTATTTTAGCTAACTTAGAGCTAAACTATTTTAGAGCTAATATCTAGGACTGGCATGTTAGAGCTAATATCTGGGTCTGTTCTCTCCTGCAGTCATGTAATTTCCTTAATAGCATCCTGGAAGCTGGTCTGTCTTATGTTGGTTTCTTCCAACAGCCCTCAGCACAGTCTGAGGGACACCATTAGTTCTTGGCTCATTTGCAGAACAAAGGTGAACATCACGTAGAGTCACTGAATGGTCAAATCCTCCAGCCTTCAGGTTTTAGGTTATCTCCTCTGCCTTCTTCCTTATTCAAGTATCTCTCCCTGAATGATCCTTGTTTCCTGACTCAAATACACTCATACCTTCTACAAAGAGGTCTTCTGGAATCCATCATGTCATCATCATGTTAACAATATCAAGCAAGCAGTAAACACACAGTAAAAATAAGAGATGCTATCCATTAAAAGAGAGAGGTTGTTCTCTGTCTTCTTTTTAAACAGCTTATTGCTAAAAGGAAATTCTAAAACCCTCAGGCATCTTCTAGAACTGGGAAGTTGAGGTCTTTCTCCTACTGCAGTTCAAAGAAAACAAGTATTTCTCCAGCTCCAACATCTTCATGGCTCTCATCCTTCTGGAAAGAGGACACTCTCCATGATGAGGACTTCTAATGACCCTTTGGTGCCAAGGGAATAGAGAAAAACATCTCTCTTGGAAGCTTTGGGACACCATTGTTGGGTGCCAATGTAGCCAAGACTTTCCATCGAAACATCAGACTAGGAAAAACTCCCTCGCTGGCATCAAGAGTTTTCAGGATGGGCCAGCAGCAGGGTCTGGATTGTATAATATCGCCATGGTCATCTTTCTGCTGACCTCTGTATATTCAATTCAAGAAATCTGGTTGGGTGGATTTTCAGTCATACCCTCTTGCCCTCCACCTTCCCTAAGTTATCTGGGATCAGAGGCTGGGTCATGAAAACAACGGTTGTTGAGTCTTGTGGGGGATGAGGAGGAAGGAAGGGGTTGGTGGCCACAAGAACGTCACTGTGTCTTTGCTGGTAGGAATTTGAGTCAGAAGGGACTTCATTTCTCCCAGACAGGGTGGGTCCAGCATCAGAGGCAATGAACTTTGCCTAGTGATTGTGGCTTAACCTGTACTTTTCTGGGTAGGGAGGAAATAGCAGTGGCCTGAACCCCTGGAAAGTCTAAAGGTTTTCCTGGCCTGGTTGTTGGTGGTTTTTCCAACCAGCATTGAGTACTGAAGACAGACAGACCCTGTGGGGAGCCAAAAATACAATTCCTTTCATAACCCTTTACTGACTGCCTACTAAGTGCCAACACATTGTGTGCCCAGCTGGGACAAGGGCTACAGAAATGCATGACATTTTCTCTCTCTTTAGTCTAGTGACTGCATAGTGCTGGCTAGACACCCCCTAGAAGATACTGGTGTCCTCCTTCACATGTGGACTCCCTCAGCAAGCAATCTGGTGGACATCAATATCTCATTCTTGGCTTCCCATGTTGAAAACAAGCTCTGCGGGCCTAGATCCAGGAACCAGGCAAACAAAGCAGCAGTGGTCAAAATGGAGGTAAAAACCTCCACTAAAGATTAGAGAAAGGAACTTTTGAACAGTGGGTGGTTCCCTGGAACTCTGCCTCCTGAGCTGGTCCCAATCATCCCTTCCCATCCTTCCTTCATCCCAGGCCTGCCTTGAAACCGGATGGATAGCTAAAGACCTGGTGCACATCTTACCGCTTTAGAAATGGCCAAAAACCCCATGGAGATACTGCCTTTTCAGTGGTGACTGGTTGGGAAGAATCCTGTCACTATTTGGTTCCCAGACTTTACTAACTTTCATTGTTAGTAAACGCAGAATTAGTCAGCGTGCTGGAATTAAAAAAAATAAACATCTGTACCCAATGGTGAATCTGTCCAGGCTATCTAGGCTCATTTAAAAGTATTTCCCAGGCTCGGTTGCCAAGATCAGTGTCCTCCATTGAAAAGTGACTGCTTTCTGGACTCAAAAATGACTAGAAAGTTATCCGTGCGTTATTCATAAGCATTTTCACAGTAAGGCCATTCTGCTTCACTTATGAGGGCAGAGTTTGCTGCATCCAGATCTGCTTTATTATAAGCAGGCGTTATTCTTTGTGTCTCCAACACTTAGGATCATGCTTGACACATAGTACATACTCAAATTTATTAAATGGAAATGAAATATGGGTGGGCTGAGGAAGAGAACCCCTATACCCCAGCCCCCTCTCACCTTTGAACTCCCCTGCCCCCGAATTCAGGCAGACTGGGCAACGGTAATTTTTGAGTTTCATCTTAGTTGAGGCCAGCCCAACAGCAAGGTAGTCATTGCCCCTCCACTCTGCCAATCCTCTGTGCTAGAGTCAGAGGAAAGTGTGTGTGCTTTGAAGTCATGTAGACCAAGGTTCAGATCCTTGTTTTGCCACTTACCAGCTGATCACTTTATATCACTAAAACCCTAATTCCTTGGCTGAATGCAGGGTCAAAAAAAAAAAAATTAATCCTGACAGAATGAGGTGACACAACAGAGGCAGGTCGGAGTCACTGCCGTCGCCATGAGCCGTGGTAACCAGCGTGAGCTTGCCGGCTAGAAGAATAGGAAAAAGCAGAGTGACTCAGTTAAGGGAAAACGCCGAGATGACGGACTTTCTGCTGCTGCTGCAAGCAAAGGGGCTCAGATACCAAGCAGTAGAAGCAGAAAAAGGCAAAGAAGAAGAAGGAGGAACCCGAGTAGCTTTGTGGCTTCATGTCCAACCCTCCTGCCCTTCGCCTGTGTGACTGGAGCCAGTCCCACCACGGTCACGTTTCCTCCTGCAATGCCCTCAGGTCACAGCACCCATGGCCTCTTTTTGCCCTGAGTCTGCAGCAGGTCCCTTTTGTGCTTCCTTCCCCTCCAGTAGCCTCTCTCCCCTTGGCCACTCCCAGAAGTGGCGGGTGGGGGGTTACTCCTTCCCAGTGTTTTTTTATTCCTGTGGGGCTCACCCCAAAGTATTAAAAGTAGCTTTGAAAAAAAAAAAAAAACTAATTCTAATGCAAAATATCTACTGTTATCATTGATAACATAAGTAAACCACCTAGTCTATATTAGGTGGTCAGAAAAGACTCATTCATTAGGTTTCATCTTTTTGAAATCTCTTCTTAAATTCTGAGAAGAGTGGGTCCCTGACAAGGCCCTTTCTGACAGCCCTCATGCTAAGTCAACAGCTCAAACCTACTGGAGAAACCAAAAGCACCATCTGCCTCGACACCTCTAAATTCTTCAAATTCAAGTCATCTCAGGGTTTCTCAGTTGGTATTTTTTTAAGATAAAGGTGTTTCTTTGATGTTGACATAAGCCAGTTAACATACTTGAGGAGAGAACATTTAGGACACATGAGTTTATCTAAACTACCAAGATTCTGTGTGATCCACATTATAATGGTTCTCAAATGTTTTCTTCTAGCCTCTAAAGTCCAAATTCAGATTCATATGTCCAATGGTCTACAGGCATCTTTAACAGCATATCCAAAACATAACTTTGGTTTTCTACCCAACTCGGTCCCACATCACCTTTCCCATGTCAAGAAATGTTACCACCACCCACCCAGTTGCTCAAACTAAAATTCTAGAAATCATCCTTGACTTTTCCTAACTCCTCAAGCCTTGTCAGTTCTTTGTCTAAAATATAAGATCTGCTCTTTCATTGCACCAGTCCAATCTGCCATTACCTCTTCTTGAGGCTGGGCTGGAGCCTCCCTGCTTCCACCCTGGCCTCCCTTCTCCACACAGCAGCCCCTCCTACATGCTTTTAAAATGTAAATTAGATCCCACGCAAATCAGTTCCCATGGCTTCTCCTGCTTGAAACATGTTGTTTTTTAAACATTCAGAATAGGCAGGGCAGGGTGGTTCACGCCTGTAATCCCAGCACTTTGAGGGGCCAAGATAGGTGGATCACCTGAGTTTAGGAGTTCGAGACCAACCTGACCAATATAATGAAACCCTGTCTCTACTAAAAATACAAAAAAATTAGCTGGGCGTGGTGGCGTGGTGGTATGCTCCTGTAGTCCCAGCTACCCAGGAGGCTGAGGCAGGAGAATGGCTTGAACTTGGGAGACGGAGGTTGCAGACAGCAGAGATCGTGCCACTGCACTCCCGCCTGGGCATCACAGCGAGACTCCTTTTCGATCTCCCGACCTCGTGATCCGCCCACCTCGGCCTCCCAAAGTGCTGGGATTACAGGCATGAGCCACTGCACCCGGCCAGGATTCCTTCTCAAACAAATAAACAAACAAACAACAATGACAACAAAAATTTAGAATAAAAACCAAATCATTTCCATTGCCGGAAAGTCCTTTCATGTTACAGCTCCTGCCCAGCTCTCTGACCTTGTCTTTCCCTGGCTTAGGAACGCCATGGCTGTGAAATGGGTAGGACAGAGTGAGCATCAGCTATGTGCCAGGTCAGGAGCCTCACGCACATCACCTGATACAGTCCTTGCTACAACCCAGCAAGGTAAGTGTTATTAACTCTGAACTCGTTGTGAGCATCAAGTGGAAGTGGATGATGCTAGTGCATAAGTAGTGATCAACAAATGTTGGAGTCTCTGCCTTTCTTTTTGTTCCAGTGGTGGAGGTGGGCAGGACCTGTAGCCCAGAAAAGTCTACACTGCTTAGGGGTAGAATTGGAACCAGAGCCGGCTGTCCCTTGTCATGCATGCTCCCTTATCCACAAGCCTGATGACCTGTCTATAGGCAGAGCTGAGAAGGGTGAGTTCTGGCTCTCTGGGGGGACTTGTGGGTTGCTGAAGGAGTTAAGATGTCTCTTACCAAACCCTGGCCCTCCCCATCCCTGCATCTGCCTTTGTGGCTTTAATGAGAAATCCAGGCGCTTCATAAGAGACTGTACAAATAACTTCTAGGGCGCCACTAACTCATTCAGCAGAAAGAGACCCAGGGCTGCCAATGTTTCAGGGAAGATAAGTGAGTGGAAAAAAGGTGATTTTTATAGCGTCAGGCGGACAGAAGGATTTGCGTGGTTGAGTGTGAGCTCCGCCCCTGCAGCAGTGCTGAAAAAACCAGGATCCGGGCTCCTCAGCCCCTCTTCACAATATTTGATTAGGAATTTGGGGCGGGACCCTGGTCTGGCACAGACGCGCACACTCTCAGTAGACTCTCTCACTCCTCTCTCTCTTCCTCTCTCACACATTCTCCAACCCAAGGAGGCCAGACTGAGGGACGTGGTCACTCTCTGAAAGGTTCAACTCAAGGTAAGTATAGTCGTTTTACTTCGGATTTGTCCCTAGCATTTTCTTAAAAAGAAATAAAGGAAAAGTGGTAGAGGATAAGGGAGATGGGGAGGCAGGGAGGGTTCATTCCTCCTTCTCCACATCTGGACCATGACCCCAGGGATGCTGGAGAGTGGCAAAGAGGGTGTCTAAGGGAGGAGTTCCAGCCCTGTACATTTCTCTTATAGTTCCTTTATGGGTGCTGAGGGGACCTCCAATTCTCAAGCATGAAAAAATGAAGGACCTTCTGTCTAGGCAAGCTTCTTCCCTGCTACTCATAAATCGCACCACGCTGGGAGTGTGGGCATTTTGAAGGGTATTTCAAGACCTGGATGTCCCTGCAATCTCTCTTATAGAGGGGTTTGGTACATAAATGCTATTATGGGAGAGGGGGAAGGTTTTGTGTAGAGTGTGTGTGTGTGTGTGTGTGTGTGTGTGTTTGGAGTGGAAGGGAGAGAATAAAAAGAAGTGTTGAGAACTGGCCATGTCCAGGGAGCTGTGGATTGAGGTGGGGATGCAATCCAGGTGAGGGGATGGCCTCTGGCTTGACCTTCTCCACTGATAGGAGGGAGAGCTCTTTCTCTAGAGTGGAGATATGAAAGAACAGCAGTAGCTCCTAAGTAAACTTCCCCCAACTGATAGAGTGGCAGTCCTGGAAACTTTTGACCTTACAGAAACTCTGAGCACAGGAGGACCTCTAGCATTATGGGAAACAATGTAAGAGTATGCAACCCTGAAGCAACATTGCTAAGAGATGGGGTGGGGTAAGGAGAGGCATAAGATCCCCATCAAACCCTTTCAGCAGCCATGGCTGTAAGAAGAGGCTGAAGTGGAAAGGGTGCACAGCCCCTAGAAAGCTGAGTCTGAAGGAGAAGGTGGCTGTTGTCTGCCAAGATGCCCAGTCTGAAAGAAGGAGAAATGGAGACAGAGGCTCACTGTGCCAGCCCTCCAGACAGCCACCTTGGTCCTGCAACAGCCCAGGGCTGTGCATGGAAAAATGCTCTGTTGGCAGCGGGCCGCTCCATTCGTCTTCTCTCCTGGCCAGAGCCAGGGACCAGCCAGCTTGCCCAGGCAGTGGGCAGTTGGGTCAGCTTCTCCAAAACACTGTGGCTCTTTGTCTGAGGCCTGAGGCTGCCTGTGGGTGAGCCAGGGTGCCTGCTTCTCTGCAGCCTAGGAACTGATGGGATGAAGTGGGCCCAAGGAAACCATTTTGAGGGGACAGAGAGGTCTGGGATGGATGGTGGTCAGAAGGTAACTCTGTTGAGTATCACAGTTGGGGTCTTTCCCATCAGTTCCCTGGATCTGATGACGTTGGCTTTTATACTCCTTTCTTTCTCCTATTTACAGTTGCCAACCCCAGTAGGCCCAACAGCAATGTGAGGGCTGTATGTGACTCTTCCAGGCCAAGAAAGGTTCTAAGGTTTCTCTGTCCAAGGGTGACACTCAGGAAGATGCCCACTGCCCACAAGAGTATGTCATGCATTGGCTATAGGTAACCAGGGTAGGGTACCCAGGCCACCCCTAGTCTCTTACCTTCCATACCTTTAGCTTCCCTCTCAGATGACATCAGACCCCATATTTCCTCTTCAGTCTGCCCTGTTCCTATCTCATTAGCATAACAGGCCCAAAAGCAACAGGCTACCAGCAATGTGGGGACATAGACACGGAGCCTGGTCATCTAGGTGTCATCGCTGGGAGCAGGTAGCTTGGGAAAGGAGAGGGGAATGTCAGGATCCCACCTCAAGTCGCTTTCCCTTGAGCATACACAAGAATTTCCAATCTCTAGTTCTTCTTTTGGTGTACCTCATTCATTTCTCTTGGCCCCACATGGCTCTTGCATGATGCCCATGGTACAGCATGAGAAGTGCTAACACCTTACTAGGCACTATGGAAGAGAGAAGCAGAATAACTCAGACTCCACACACTGAGTACCTGCTTTAGAAGACAAGTGCTACACCCAGTGCCAGGGTCCCCAGTCTGGAAAGGATTTGTAACTGCTGCGTGAAGACCTTGTCCCAGCCAAGTTGCATGTGTAGCCACAAACTGCTAACCAGTGAGTTTCCTCACTCAGCAGACTGTTACAGATGATGGCATTTCGGAGGGCAACCTGAGCCTTGTGGTGGCTGCAGAGGGACCACACTCCTCCCCAGACACTCAAGACCAAAAACTCCCAGCCTGCCCAAGAGACCAAAAGTTCAATTTTCCAGATATAGTTCAGCTTTTCCCCTTTGATGTGTCAAGTGGCTTCTGGAGGTCTCCCATAGACATGGAAAGGGCTTTCTCCTTGGACTCTTAGAAAAATACAATTTCCCTGGAACATCCAAACTGGATTTGGGTTCAGATCTGAAGAGCATCCCACTACTATCCTCACCACCACACCACAAACACAGGGATTGCTGTCGGCTTTTCAGCTTTCCCACAGGACTTTCAGGGTGCTAGAGGCGCCTAAGAATCTGCCCCTCCAAAAAACATGCAGCCCTTCCCACTCAAAGACTCTGTCTGTGACTCTATGACCAGGGGAAAATGCACTTAACTCACCCCAAATAGCCATGGTCCGGCTGGACCAAGTGCAGAACCAGCCTGGGAGGAGGCACCAAAGAAGCAAGAGCAAGGCTCCTGCTCTCAGATGTTTGACACTGAAGTCAGCTCTGCATAGCTCAAAGCCTAAGGCTTGCCTTCTCTGCCTCACTGCCTCTGTGGAGTCTCATTCATTCTGGCTTGCTCTGTTCTCTCCCTCTTCTTGCAGAGACAAAATGCAGTGGACCTCCCTCCTGCTGCTGGCAGGGCTCTTCTCCCTCTCCCAGGCCCAGTATGATGATGACCCTCATTGGTGGTTCCACTACCTCCGCAGCCAGCAGTCCACCTACTACGATCCCTATGACCCTTACCCATATGAGACCTACGAGCCTTACCCCTATGGGGTGGACGAAGGGCCAGCATACACCTATGGCTCTCCATCCCCTCCAGATCCCCGCGACTGCCCCCAGGAGTGCGACTGCCCACCCAACTTCCCCACAGCCATGTACTGTGACAATCGCAACCTCAAGTATCTGCCCTTCGTTCCCTCCCGCATGAAGTATGTGTACTTCCAGAACAACCAGATCACCTCCATCCAGGAAGGTGTCTTTGACAATGCCACGGGGCTGCTCTGGATTGCTCTCCATGGCAACCAGATCACCAGTGATAAGGTGGGCAAGAAGGTCTTCTCCAAGCTGAGGCACCTGGAGAGGCTGTACCTGGACCACAACAACCTGACCCGGATGCCTGGTCCCCTGCCTCGATCCCTGAGAGAGCTCCATCTCGACCATAACCAGATCTCACGGGTCCCTAACAATGCTCTGGAGGGGCTGGAGAACCTCACAGCCTTGTACCTCCACCACAATGAGATCCAGGAAGTGGGCAGTTCCATGAGGGGCCTCCGGTCACTAATCTTGCTGGACCTGAGTTATAACCACCTTCGGAGGGTGCCTGATGGGCTGCCCTCAGCTCTTGAGCAGCTGTACATGGAGCACAACAACGTCTACACCGTCCCCGATAGCTACTTCCGGGGGGCGCCCAAGCTGCTGTATGTGCGGCTGTCCCACAACAGTCTAACCAACAATGGCCTGGCCTCCAACACCTTCAATTCCAGCAGCCTCCTTGAGCTAGACCTCTCCTACAACCAGCTGCAGAAGATTCCCCCAGTCAACACCAACCTGGAGAACCTCTACCTCCAAGGCAATAGGATCAATGGTGAGACCTTGGCAAAGGGAGGCGGGGACTGGCTGTCTATTTCACTTGAAAGACACTATTCTGAGTGCTAGTGGCAAAACAAAAGAAATAGAAGTAGGGGAACCAGACAACACAAATGAAGCAACCTGACAACCAAGCCACACCCCTGTACAAAAGAGAATACACTTATACTAAATAGCAGTGCTAAGACAATTCAGTGGGGAGTGGGTTGGTACAGAAGAAGACTTTCCAGGAGAGGTAAGTTTCATTCCAGGTCTTCAGAGATAAGCGGGCATGGGTTGGAGGGATGCAGGATGAAGCCATTCTGGGACGGAGGCTTGCCACAAAGGAGCCAGCCATTTTCACAAGTCACCTGTCAATGTAGGGGACAGCTGGGAAATTGCATGTGTCTGAGAGGAAGGGGTCATGTGTCGAGGAGCAGTAAGAGATGAGTCCGGAGAAGTTTAGGAGGGAATAGTTCAAAGGGAGGGAGATTTAAGTTTCTGTCTTGGGAGAATGGTGAGTTGAAGGCTATTACTTACTCACTGTCCCAGAAGAGGATGAGCTCTCTTTTTCCACTTGATCTACTCTTGTGTCTACAGCCTGGTCTTGTGTTTTGGTGTTTATTTGTTTTTTAAACATAACAGTTGGTGGACAAAAATGTGCAGCCTTTCAGAGCCGAATGCGGCACTTGTTCTGGTCAGTTCTTCCTGGAGTACAAGGAGCCCCTGGTGGCAGGGCAGAGATCCTTCCTAGGGTAACATGAGCCTGACTAACACCAAGCCTAGGAAACCGGGCTTCCTGTTTCATAAGCACTTCCCTGCAATGCCCAAAGGAAAAAAAAAAAAAAAAGACTGCCTCCCTGACTCTAAGAAATATTCATTTCAGATGGAATTATCTAGCTGATTTTCAGCTCCCTTTCGTCTTAGGATCTTGTATTCAGAACATGCTTACATTGCCCCAGGGCCTCTGATGTCTTAATCCCAGCTGGAAGGTACTGAGCCAGCACTTAACCTCCCTTCCTCTGTCAGCAAAGTCCTCTTCCTTCTGGTGAAGAGAGGACTCATTAGCGACCACTGGCAAAGGGCTTTGAAGTGGAGCCTGCTGAGATAGAACAGCACCATCAAAGCGCTGAGAAGGACTGAGTCGTCATCCTCTCCCTCTCATTCCTTTCTCCCCCTGTGCTCAGGGAACAGATCAATCATTGAGCAAGATGTTAACAAGCTGGACAGCCCTCTGAGTGAAAGAGGCACCAACCCCAAAGGGCAATTTGGGAGTTGACAGTTGGGTGGGCAAAGCAAAGAGGCATCTCTCTGGACCTTTAGTTTGAAGTGCCTGACACCATCATGTACAGCCTAAACTCTTTTTTATTAAAACCTCTCTTTCTTTGGGGTCTTCTTATTCCCAAGGTGGGGGTTGAGGGGTCCTCTAAGACATCTTGAATATGTTGCATGCTGCAGACGTTTGACATTTCCTTGTGGCTGTCTATCATCACACCAGCAGTTACCGCTACTTACCTGCCACACACCCTGAATCCAGGAGCAGTCACATCAGAAATGTCATGCCGTATGCTGTGCTTCATGCAAGTTTGACCTTGAAACTGTGACAGCAAAGAGCAGCTGTCATGGGAAGAATCTATTAGCACCTACCCATACAATCAGAGAAAGTTAGGGTGGAAAGGGCTTCATCACAGACTCTTATCATCGTTCTGCCTTCATGCAGAACCACATCTGCCACTCAAATGGGAGGTGGACCACCTCTTCCAGATGCTTGTCAGAAAATAAAATTAGTGCAATTTCCTAAGATCCTGCAAAAAAATTGTCTGTTCAGTCACACAACCCCAAAATTTTCAGTGTCTACTCCTAAATTAATTCTTGTGGAATTTAAGTCCAAGATCCATGACTAGGTGTTATTTAGTCTTTCTCAGCCTTCTTTTTAGACAAAATAACACCAATGCTTTGTTTTCCTTAAAGCAGTGAATTAATATATGTAAAGTGCTTTGTCCAGGGCCTGGCATAGAATTTAAAAACTAATGATAGCTATTATTATTAGCCTTTCTTCTCATTGCCACTTTAATGTTAGACAGGCAGTTTTTGTTGTTGTTTTGGGGAAAGAGAGATGCAGAGAAGATAAAGTCATCTCTAAAGGTCCCCCAGACAATGTAGATTAGAACCGTGACCTAAAGGGCCTAGAGCCAGGCATCTCTGACTGAGAATGGTGAGGAATATCTCTCTGGTGCAGACCACTAGCAGGAAAACAACTCCCCAAGCTCAGCCCTTTCTCCTACAGCAAACATGAGGGACATCTCCCTGCAAACCAGTCAGGGACTTGGGGATGGGGGGGTGGGTGGAGGTGGGATTGAAACACCTTCTGAGAGACGAGCTAAAAGAAGAACAGGAGCTCAGGGGTGCACAGGAGAATCAGACGTGGTCCTCTCCTCCCCACTTCCCTCTTCCATCGGTATCTCCCTCAGTTTTTCCAGCCTGGCAAGAACACAGCTCGGAATGTTATTCGGAAGCTTTGAGATCCAGTGGAGTAGGGCGGGTGCACCAGTAGGAATTTGGAAAGACTTATGTCAGTATTTAATTTGGGCTAGAAAAATGTCCTCCAGTGCCTCCACGCAGAAGCCTGTCCTATTCATGGGATTGGGGAAGACGGTGAGAGGGGAGAAGGGGGAAGGGGTGGGGGAAAGGGGAGGGGGCGGGGAAGGGGAAGGGGAGGGGGTGGGGGGAAGGGGGCGGGGTGTGGCTCACAGTACCCAGTGTGTGGCTAGAATCCATATACACTGTGTGTCTAGCTCCCCACAAGTATGTCCCATATTTACCTATCCACAGCTGGGATCCGGAATTTTAGCAGACAGTCTGAGGGCTCCAGGCTGGGAGAGAATCTGTCACAGAGCCTGCAGTTCCATCCTAAATAGGGTGGGAAGTGATACTTAAGCTGGGCCACTTTGCTTCTTCTCCTCACCCCACTGCTCTGCTTGTACACAGACAACATAGACCCAGCCCGGTCTAGGCTCTGCCCCCAACCTGCCCACTCAGAGGCCACTTAGTCTAGTCCTTGGGACCAGAAAGGAAACATCCAAAAGCATTCCAGAAATTCTGCCCCACCGGGAGTATTTTCCAAAGACAGGTATTTCCCAGTTTCTGCTGCTTTTCTCAGTGTCTTAATTTTCTTTGGGCCTAGATTTTCTGTGTTATGTCTGCAGTAGAAGTTAATTTGCTGCAACCTCACCTCATCTCATCTTGGTCTGTGCTTAACAGAGACTGAAAACCATTGAAAACGCTGATTTAAAAACACTTTTTTCATCAGCTTCTTAAATTCTTCATACTGTCTTTCTTGGAACTGTCTTCTTCATAACTATAACCTCCCCCAATGGGAGCCCTCATGGTCACCCCTAAGAATAGAGTTAGAAAAGCCCCCTCCCTCTCCTGTTGCCTGGCCCCAGACTGACACACCTCCTGACCACTGCTGCAAGCCGAGGGACGCCTCTGGTACAAAAACGGCATGCCCCAGCTCTGGGTCTACCCAAGTATTATAGCTGCTAGGGATGTGTCCATGGACAATCCTAACCTCAAGACCCAAAGGGTAACTTTATTCAAACCCCCTTTGCAGAGAATGATGACAGGAGCAAGTTTCCTGAAAGCCTCATTCACCATGGTAAAGACAGCCCTACAAGGCTTCCTCAGCTTTCAGTGGTGACTTTTGCTGTCTCTGCTGGAGTGTTAGCTGAGTTCTTGGCTTTTCCTTTCAAGTTACTGACCCAGTAGACTGGAGGCAGAGTGGTTGATTTGTCAAAGAGGACAACCAGAGGGAGAACAGGGTTAATAGCAACAGAAAGATTTATGCTAAAACCAAGCAAGCGGAACTGTTGTCTCTATTAGAATTCTGCAGTTTAGGGGAAAATCTTAGGGGACTTCTTCTGAGGTTTAAAAGAGGGAGTAGATTGTAATCATATTAAATGCAGGAGGCAGGGAAATTATTTATTTGACTTTTGAGGTCCCTAGCAGCCCCAGTGCTCTATGAGTGCCCAGCTTCCTTTAAACTCAGAGCCTTGCTCACTGTTCTGGCAGTATTTAGAATGGAGACATGCAACCCCCTCAAAGCCCTGACACACAAAGACACTTGTCTCTCGGCCCAGGCTTTCTCTCTTTAATTTCCTGCCACTTTTTCTATCTGCAAAGTAGCAGGAGATATTCAAGATTTAAGTCCCTCCATTTCCCCAGTCTTCTTTCTCACAGCAATTCAGCAAATCCCTCCCTCTCCAAAAGCAATCAAGTACTTCAAGGTGTCTACAGTTGGTCTTGGCTACCCTCTGCTTCCCACTGCTGCCCACAGCTTCCCCACCCATGCCCCCCCCACCCCGCCGAAAGAAAGAAAGAAAAAGAAAGAGAAA